>NC_086444.1:129445640-129745640 GCF_028390025.1 Pseudophryne corroboree | reverse complement strand
CAGTGAAAAGTGTGAAGAAGTGAGCCAGTGGAGAAGTTGGATAATTTGCATACTATACAATTGTACGAAGCTTCTGATTGGTTGCCATTGGCTCACTTTTCCCACTTCTCTTTTCACTGCTTCATGAATAGACCCCTTAGTCTCAGTTGTTGTTGTACACAGGCCCGGTGCTAGCCGCTCAGCAAAGAGATGCAGTGCAGGGAGGAGCCAGGCTGGAGAGGCACTCTCCCAGCTGTACATCCCTGTTCTGAGCTGATGTTCCTGCTGCTGCGACTGTCACACTCTATGACAGGCAGCGGTACCGGCAGCATGAACCCTCCTCTCCCCCTACCCTGTGGCAGTGCAGCAGTGTGTGGACCTAAAAGGGGGCAGGGTTAGATGGCAATAAGGGGCAGAGCTACACAGGAGCAGGCTGCAGCAGGAGGATGAGCTTGGGATGGCCATCGGTGGGTTATCATTGATGGTTACAATTGATGGTACCATCGATTGATTACCTCGATGGTGTGAAACCATCTGTAAGGGAACCATCAATGGTTTTGATCATCGATGGTCAGCCTTACTTTAGTATAGAGTTAGTCGCAGGCCAATCAGGGCCCAGGGGCATGGCTTCACGGGTGTCGGGGGCGGAGCTATGCTCTGTGTCCCTGACACCATGAAAGATAAAAAATAATAATATTTGATACCTCTTTAACATCGATGGCGGAAAACCATCTGGTTCTCCCCCATCGATGGTAAAAGTAGTTAACATCGGTCATAGACCATCGATGATTTCAAATCATCGATGGTCGATGGCCATCAATAGGATGAGCTGCTACAACTGCGGCCAGCCAGACTTCCTTAGGTAGGTGTCTGGAAAGAGAGTGAGTGAGTGGAAAAGTGTGTATGTATACAGTATCTGTGAATACTGTATATATGTGTGACTGTGTATGTGTGTATGTCAGGATGTATGTGTGTGTGTGTGTGTGTGTGTGTGTGTGTGTATGTATATGTGTATGTGGTGTGTGTATCTGTGACTGCAGCATAATGTGTGTAAGCGGCACTGCTACAGGGGGCGTTACATGTGTAAGCATCACTGCTACAGGGGTTGTTACGCGTGTAAGCGTCACTGCTATATAGGGGGATTACGTGTGTGTAAGCATCACTACTACAGGAGGCATTATGTGCGCTGTCCCATTGCAAAGTATTGGAGGGCGCAAATTTATAGTTTGCGGCAGGGGGGGCCGACACCCTAGCACCGAACCAGGTTGTACAATATCCCATAAATGCTTGATTAGATTTTACTTTGGTTTCAATAACATCAGTGTCATATTCATCTACATACAGTGCTCTCATAAGGCTACAGCAGAGGCATAACTAGGGTAGTGCGAGTGGGGCACGTGCCCTGGGCGCCTTGGCAGGCCAAACAGAGGGGGGCGCCGCCGGCGGCCAGGGCATCATGCCCCACTCGCCCCCATCACGCCGCAATGTGAGGGGAGGAGAGCGCAGCGTCTCTCCCTCCCCTCACCACCGCTGCCAGCACCTGAGCACCAGCAGCGCTGCGTGTGTCTGGTCTCCGGCGGCGTAAGCCAATCAGAGCTAGCGGACCGGCTCCTGATTGGCTGCCGGTCTGCAAGCTCTGATTGGCTAGTGAACTGGCGCCACATAGCCGCCAGAGACCTGGAGCAGTGAGGGGCAGGAGAGGCGCTGCGCTGCGCTCTCCTCCCCTCACATATCAGAGCCACAACAAGGAAGCGGTGAGTGACCGGGGGGGGGGGGGGGGGAGCACAGTGGGGAGCACAGTGGGGCATGTAACTGGCACAGTGGGGCATGTATCTGGCACAGTGGGGCATGTAACTGGCACTGTGGGTAATGTAACTGGCACTGTGGGGCATGTATCTGGCACTGTGTGGCATTTAACTGGCACTGTGGGCAATGCAACTGGCACTGTGGGGCATGTAACTGGCACTGTGGGGCATGTAACTGGCACTGTGGGGCATGTATCTGGCACTGTGGGGCATGTAACTGGCACTGTGGGGCAATGTAGCTGGCACTGTGGGCAATGTAACTGGCACTGTGGGGCATGTATCTGGCACTGTGGGGCATGTATCTGGCACTGTGGGGCATGTAACTGGCACTGTGGGGCATGTAACTGGCATTGTGGGGCATGTAACTGGCACTGTGGGGCATGTATCTGGCACTGTGGGGCATTTTCAGTGGCCACACCCCTTCTGGTGCATGGCCACACCCCTTCTGGTGTGTGGCCATGCCCATTTTTTTGGCACGTGTGCACATATTCCCTTTGGTGGTTTTTTTGCTTTTTTTTTTTTTGGGGGGGTGGGAAGGGGGGGGGGGGGGGCGCCACTCTTTATCTTGCCCTGGGCTCCAAAAACCCTAGTTACGCCTCTGGGCTACAGACAGATTATGGGGTTTATTTTGAGTCGGTCATTGCCACATCCATGTGTGTGTGCTTTGCCGATGTAGTGCATGCAACTTTATGCTACTACCACTACAAGCCCTTCCCTAATGTGCAGTCACATGTCTGCAGGTGCAAGGACTAAGATACCCACCTTTAGAGTCTTTAGACACTGTAATACCACTTGGTGCATCTTTAGATGCAACCATGTGTCGCACCATCAAAACTTGCACTTGACGCAACCTGGCAGCGCTGGAAGGCGGTCCGGCACCAATTTTTCTTTTCAGAGCTGCTGCGTGTGACATCACGCAGCCGCCCCAAAAAATCTCTTGCGCCGTGTCATCGCACACCCAACTCTCACCACAGCCAATCATCTTGCGGTCACATCCTTCAGTGATGTGACCACAATGTGAATGACCGCGCAGACACGATGTGCGCAGTTTGCCGATGTGTGGCAAAGTGCAATGCGACCGTATTAGCAGCCGACTCTGAATAGGGTCCCGTGTTTGAAAAATGACAGTTAGGAGCTGATTGCATGGTAGTTTATCTCTCTCCAAGACTTAGGAGTCTATTTACTAAGCCTTGGGTGGAGATAAAGTGGACAGAGATAAAGTACCAGCCAATCAGCTCCTAACTGTCATGTCACAGGCTGGGTTTGAAAAATGTCTGTTAGGAGCTGATTGTCTGGTACTTTATCTCTGTCCACTTTATCTCCATTTAAGGCTTAGTAAATAGACCCCTATGTACATCTGCCTCCAGTCTTTGAAATGACAGAATTTGATTGATTGCTATGGTCAATGGGCCTAATTCAGACCTGATCACTGGGCAGTGATGTTTGCACTGCTGCGATCAGATAGTCGCTGCCTACAGGGGGAGGGTATTTTAGCTGTGCAAGTGTGCGATCACATGTGTAGCAGAGCTGTACAAACTGATTTTGTGCAGTCTCTGCGCAGCCCAGGACTTACTCAGCCGCTGCGATCACTTCAGCCTGTCAGGGACCGGAATTGACGTCAGGAACCCTCCCTGCAAATGCATGGACACACCTGCATTTCTCCAGACAATCCCTGAAAACGGTCAGTTGACACCCATAAACGCTTTCTTCCTGTCAATCTCCTTGCGATCGCCCGTGCGAATGGATTCGTCGCACAAACCTATCGCTGAATGGTGATCCGCTTTGTACCCGTGCGATGCGCCTGCGCATTGCGGTGAATGCGCAGGTTAGACGTGATCACACTCTGTGCGAAAACGCAGCCTAGCGATCAGGTCTGAATTACCCCCATTTCTCTACTTTATCTTTCTCAAAGGTTTGTTCTATCTCCCCAATGTGAGACGTGAGAATGTTTTTCCTTCCATGTATGTTCAAAGGCTCAGCTGGTGTTTCTGACACAATGCACTCAAAACATAAGACACAAGAACGATGTCAAATTAAGTACCATGCCTTTAATAAGTAGAAACAATGGGGTAAATTTACTAAGATGGGAGTTGTATTTAAGATGGGATGTTGCCTATAGCAACCAATCAGATTCCAGGTATTATCTTCTAGAAGGTGCTAGATAAATGAGAAGTAGAATCTGATTGGTTGCTGTTGGCAACATCCCATCTTAAATAGAACTCATTGAGGTTCAGAGATCTAGAAACTTCCCCACAGAGAATAAAACATTATATCCCCATCTCACACACCTATCAAGGACAAACGCAGGATTTGTAGTTACATTATTTCACATACATATGGTTACAAAAGTGAGGCTTAGTCGCACAGGCTTCTAGTTAGGGGAATAGTGTATTTAGAACTCTTTCACAAGATACTGTAACATTTTGCCTGCAGTGAAGTTAACTTTGATACATCACACAATGGATGTTTGGGATGTTCCGTTATCATCCTAGATGCCGGCAGTCATTGGGTAAAACCATGTGCACTGCAGGGTGGGCAGATATAACATGTGCAGAGAGAGTTAGATTTGGGTGTGGTGTATTCAAACTGAAATCTAAATTGCAGTGTAAAAATAAAGCAGCCAGTATTTACCCTGCACAGAAATAAAATCTAGTGATGTGCACCGGAAATTTTTCGGGTTTTGTGTTTTGGTTTTGGATTCGGTTCCGCGGCCGTGTTTTGGATTCGGACGCGTTTTGGCAAAACCTCCCTGAAAGTTTTTTGTCGGATTCTGGTGTGTTTTGGATTCGGGTGTTTTTTTACAAAAAACCCTCGAAAACAGCTTAAATCATAGAATTTGGGGGTCATTTTGATCCCATAGTATTATTAACCTAAATAACCATAATTTCCACTCATTTTCAGTCTATTCTGAACACCTCACACCTCACAATATTATTTTTAGTCCTAAAATTTGCACCGAGGTTGCTGGATGACTAAGCTAAGCGACCCAAGTGGCCGACAAAACACCTGGCCCATCTAGGAGTGGCACTGCAGTGTCAGACAGGATGGCACTTCAAAAAAATAGTCCCCAAACAGCACATGATGCAAAGAAAAAAAGAGGCGCAATGAGGTAGCTGTGTGACTAAGCTAAGCAACCCAAGTGGCCGACACAAACACCTGGCCCATCTAGGAGTGGCACTGCAGTGTCAGACAGGATGGCACTTCAAAAAAATTCTCCCCAAACAGCACATGATGCAAAGAAAAAAAGAGGTGCACCAAGGTCGCTGGATGGCTAAGCTAAGCGACACAAGTGGCCGACACAAACACCTGGCCCATCTAGGAGTGGCACTGCAGTGTCAGGCAGGACGGCACTTCAAAAAAATAGTCCCCAAACAGCACATGATGCAAAGAAAAAGAGGCGCAATGAGGTAGCTGTGTGACTAAGCTAAGCGACCCAAGTGGCCGACACAAACACCTGGCCCATCTAGGAGTGGCACTGCAGTGTCAGACAGGATGGCCCTTCAAAAAAATAGTCCCCAAACCACATGATGCAAAGAAAAAAATAAGAATTTACTTACCGATAATTCTATTTCTCGGAGTCCGTAGTGGATGCTGGGGTTCCTGAAAGGACCATGGGGAATAGCGGCTCCGCAGGAGACAGGGCACAAAAGTAAAGCTTTCCGATCAGGTGGTGTGCACTGGCTCCTCCCCCTATGACCCTCCTCCAAGCCAGTTAGGTACTGTGCCCGGACGAGCGTACACAATAAGGGAGGAATTTTGAATCCCGGGTAAGACTCATACCAGCCACACCAATCACACCGTACAACTTGTGATCTAAACCCAGTTAACAGTATGATAACAGCGGAGCCTCTGAAAAGATGGCTCACAACAATAATAACCCGATTTTTGTAACTATGTACAAGTATTGCAGATAATCCGCACTTGGGATGGGCGCCCAGCATCCACTACGGACTCCGAGAAATAGAATTATCGGTAAGTAAATTCTTATTTTCTCTATCGTCCTAGTGGATGCTGGGGTTCCTGAAAGGACCATGGGGATTATACCAAAGCTCCCAAACGGGCGGGAGAGTGCGGATGACTCTGCAGCACCGAATGAGAGAACTCCAGGTCCTCCTTAGCCAGGGTATCAAATTTGTAGGATTTTACAAACGTGTTTGCCCCTGACTAAATAACCGCTCGGCAAAGTTGTAAAGCCGAGACCCCTCGGGCAGCCGCCCAAGATGAGCCCACCTTCCTTGTGGAATGGGCATTTACATATTTTGGCTGTGGCAGGCCTGCCACAGAATGTGCAAGCTGAATTGTATTACACATCCAACTAGCAATAGTCTGCTTAAAAGCAAGAGCACCCAGTTTGTTGGGTGCATACAGGATAACAGCAAGTCAGTTTTCCTGACTCCAGCCGTCCTGGAACCTATATTTTCAGGGCCCTGACAACATCTAGCAACTTGGAGTCCTCCAAGTCCCTAGTAGGTGCAAGGCACCACAATAAGCTGGTTCAGGTGAAACACTGACACCACCTTAGGGAGAGAACTGGGGACGAGTCCGCAGCTCTGCCCTGTCCGAATGGACAAACAAATATGGGCTTTTTTGAGAAAAAAACCACCAATTTGACACTCGCCTGGTCCAGGCCAGGGCCAAGAACATGGTCACTTTTCATGTGAGATGCTTCAAATCCACAGATTTGACTGGTTTTAAACCAATGTGATTTGAAGAATCCCAGAACTACGTTGAGATCCCACAGTGCCACTGGAGGCACAAAAGAGGGTTGTATATGCAATACTCCCTTGACAAAGTTCTGGACTTCAGGAACTGAAGCCAATTCTTTCTGGAAGAAAATTGACAGGGCCGAAATTTGAACCTTAATGGACCCCAATTTGAGGCCCATAGACACTCCTGTTTGCAGGAAATGCAGGAATCGACCGAGTTGAAATTTCTTTGTGGGGCCTTCCTGGCCTCACACCACGCAACATATTTTCGCCACATGTGGTGATAATGTTGTGCGGTCACCTCCTTTCTGGCTTTGACCAGGGTAGGAATGACCTCTTCCGGAATGCCTTTTTCCCTTAGGATCCGGCGTTCCACCGCCATGCCAACAAACGCAGCTGCGGTAAGTCTTGGAACAGACATGGTACTTGCTGAAGCAAGTCCCTTCTTAGCGGCAGAGGCCATAAGACCTCTGTAAACATCTCTTGAAGTTCCGGGTACCAAGTCCTTCTTGGCCAATCCGGAGCCATGAGTATAGTTCTTACTCCTCTACGTCTTATAATTCTCAGCACCTTAGGTATGAGAAGCAGAGGAGGGAACACATACACCGACTGGTACACCCACGGTGTTACCAGAACGTCCACAGCTATTGCCTGAGGGTCTCTTGACCTGGCGCAATACCTGTCCCGTTTTTTGTTCAGACGGGACGCCATCATGTCCACCTTTGGTATTTCCCAACGGTTTACAATCATGTGGAAAAAACTTCCCGATGAAGTTTCCACTCTCCCGGGTGGAGGTCGTGCCTGCTGAGGAAGTCTGCTTCCCAGTTTCCATTCCCGGGATGAAACACTGCTGACAGTGCTATCACATGATTTTCCGCCCAGCGAAAAGTCCTTGCAGTTTTTGCCATTGCCCTCCTGCTTCTTGTGTCGCCCTGTCTGTTTACGTGGGCGACTGCCGTGATGTTTTTCCCACTGGATCAATACCGGCTGACCTTGAAGCAGAGGTCTTGCTAAGCTTAGAGCATTATAAATTTACCCTTAGCTCCAGTATATTTATGTGGAGAAAAGTCTCCAGACTTGATCACACTCCCTGGAAATTTTTTCCTTGTGTGACTGCTCCCCAGCCTCTCGGGCTGGGCTCCGTGGTCACCAGCATCCAATCCTGAATGCCGAATCTGCGGCCCTCTAGAAGATGAGCACTCTATAACCACCACAGGAGAGACACCCTTGTCCTTGGATATAGGGTTATCCGCTGATGCATCTGAAGATGCGATCCGGACCATTTGTCCAGCAGATCCCACTGAAAAGTTCTTGCGTGAAATCTGCCGAATGGAATTGCTTCGTAGGAAGCCACCATTTTCTACCAGGACCCTTGTGCAATGATGCACTGTTTTTAGGAGGTTCCTGACTAGCTCGGATAACTCCCTGGCTTTCTCTTTCGGGAGAAACACCTTTTTCTGGACTGTGTCCAGAATCATCCCTAGGCACAGCAGACGTGTCGTCGGGATCAGCTGCGATTTTGGAATATTTAGAATCCACCCGTGCTGTTGTAGCAGTATCCGAGATAGTGCTACTCCTACCTCCAACTGTTCCCTGGACTATGCCCTTATCAGGAGATCGTCCAAGTAAGGGATAATTAAGACGCCTTTTCTTCGAAGAAGAATCATCATTTCGGCCATTACCTTAGTAAAGACCCGGGGTGCCGTGGACAATCCAAACGGCAGCGTCTGAAACTGATAGTGACAGTTCTGCACCACGAACCTGAGGTACCCTTAGTGAGAAGGGCAAATTTGGGACATAGAGGTAAGCATCCCTGATGTCCCGGGACACTATATAGTCCCCTTCTTCCTGTTCGTTATCACTGCTCTGAGTGACTCCATCTTGATTTGAACCTTTGTAAGTGTTCAAAAATTTTTTTAGATCTAGAATAAGTCTCACCTAGCCTTCTGGCTTCAGTACCACAATATAGTGTGGAATAATACCCCTTTTCTTGTAGTAGGAGGGGTAATTTAATTATCACCTGCTGGGAATACAGCTTGTGAATTTTTTCCCATACTGCCTCCTTGTCGGAGGGAGACCTTGGTAAAGCAGACTTCAGGAGCCTGCGAAGGGGAAACGTCTCGACATTCCAATCTGTACCCCTGGGATACTACTTGTAGGATCCAGGGGTCCTGTACGGTCTCAGCGCCATGCTGAGAACTTGTCAGAAGCGGTGGAACGCTTCTGTTCCTGGGAATGGGCTGCCTGCTGCAGTCTTCTTCCCTTTCCTCTATCCCTGGGCAGATATGATCTTATAGGGACGAAAGGACTGAGGCTGAAAAGACGGTGTCTTTTTCTGCAGAGATGTGACTTAGGGTAAAAACGGTGGATTTTCCAGCAGTTGCCGTGGCCACCAGGTCCGATGGACCGACCCCAAATAACTCCTCTTCCTTTATACGGCAATACACCTTTGTGCCGTTTGGAATCTGCATCACCTGACCACTGTCGTGTCCATAACATCTTCTGGCAGTTATGGACATCGCATTTACTCTTGATGCCAGAGTGCAAATATCCCTCTGTGCATCTCGCATATATAGAAATGCATCCTTTAAATGCTCTATAGTCAATAAAATACTGTCCCTGTCAAGGGTATCAATATTTTTAGTCAGGGAATCCGACCAAGCCACCCCAGCTCTGCACATCCAGGCTGAGGCGATCGCTGGTCGCAGTATAACACCAGTATGTGTGTATATACTTTTTATGATATTTTCCAGCCTCCTGTCAGCTGGTCCTTGAGGACGGCCCTATCTATAGACGGTACCGCCATTTGTTTTGATAAGCGTGTGAGCGCCTTATTCACCCTAAGGGGTGTTTCCCAACGCGCCCTAACTTCTGGCGGGAAAGGGTATACCGCCCATAATTTTCTATCGGGGGGAACCCACGCATCATCACACACTTTATTTAATTTATCTGATTCAGGAAAAACTATGGTAGTTTTTTCACATCCCACATAATACCCTCTTTTGTGGTACTTGTAGTATCAGAAATATGTAACACCTCCTTCATTGCCTTTAACGTGTGGCCCTAATAAGGAATACGTTTGTTTATTCACCGTCGACACTGGATTCAGTGTCCCTGTCTGTGTCTGTGTCGACCGACTAAAGTAAACGGGCGTTTTAAAACCCCTGACGGTGTTTTTGAGACGTCTGGACCGGTACTAATTGTTTGTCGGCCGTCTCATGTCGTCAACCGACCTTGCAGCGTGTTGACATTATCACGTAATTCCCTAAATAAGCCATCCATTCCGGTGTCGACTCCCTAGAGAGTGACATCACCATTACAGGCAATTGCTCCGCCTCCTCACCAACATCGTCCTCCTACATGTCGACACACACGTACCGACACACAGCACACACACAGGGAATGCTCTGATAGAGGACAGGACCCACTAGCCCTTTGGAGAGACAGAGGGAGAGTTTGCCAGCACACACCAAAAACGCTATAATTATATAGGGACAACCTTATATAAGTGTTTTCCCTTATAGCATCTTTTTTATATATTTCTAACGCCAAATTAGTGCCCCCCCTCTCTGTTTTAACCCTGTTTCTGTAGTGCAGTGCAGGGGAGAGCCTGGGAGCCTTCCCTCCAGCCTTTCTGTGAGGGAAAATGGCGCTGTGTGCTGAGGAGATAGGCCCCGCCCCTTTTTCGGCGGCCTCGTCTCCCGCTCTTAACGGATTCTGGCAGGGGTTAAATATCTCCATATAGCCTCCGGAGGCTATATGTGAGGTATTTTTAGCCAAAATAGGTTTTCATTTGCCTCCCAGGGCGCCCCCCTCCCAGCGCCCTGCACCCTCAGTGACTGCCGTGTGAAGTGTGCTGAGAGGAAAATGGCGCACAGCTGCAGTGCTGTGCGCTACCTTTAGAAGACTGAGGAGTCTTCTGCCGCCGATTCTGGACCTCTTCTTATTTCAGCATCTGCAAGGGGGCCGGCGGCAAGGCTCCGGTGACCATCCAGGCTGTACCTGTGATCGTCCCTCTGGAGCTGATGTCCAGTAGCCAAGAAGCCAATCCATCCTGCACGCAGGTGAGTTCACTTCTTCTCCCCTAAGTCCCTCGTTGCAGTGATCCTGTTGCCAGCAGGACTCACTGTAAAATAAAAAACCTAAGCTAAACTTTTCTAAGCAGCTCTTTAGGAGAGCCACATAGATTGCACCCTTCTCGGCCGGGCACAAAAATCTAACTGGCTTGGAGGAGGGTCATAGGGGGAGGAGCCAGTGCACACCACCTGATCGGAAAGCTTTACTTTTGTGCCCTGTCTCCTGCGGAGCCGCTATTCCCCATGGTCCTTTCAGGAACCCCAGCATCCACTAGGACGATAGAGAAAAGAGGCGCAATGAGGTAGCTGTGTGACTAAGCTAAGCGACCCAAGTGGCCAACACAAACACCTGGCCCATCTATGAGTGGCACTGCAGTTTTCTAGCGAGAGGATGAGTGCTTCCATTCTCATGTGAAGCTGAACCACTAGCCATGAACATAGGCCAGGGCCTCAGCCGTTCCTTGCCACTCCGTGTCGTAAATGGCATATTGGCAAGTTTACGCTTCTCCTCAGACGGTTTTAATTTAGATTTTTGGGTCATTTTACTGAACTTTTGTTTTTTGGATTTTACATGCTCTCTACTATGACATTGGGCATTGGACTTGGCAGACGACGTTGATGGCATTTCATCGTCTCGGCCATGACTAGTGTCAGCAGCTTCAGCACGAGGTGGAAGTGGATCTTGATCTTTCCCTATTTTACCCTCCACATTTTTGTTCTCCATTTTTTAATGTGTGGAATTATATGCCAGTATCAATAGCAATGGCCTACTACTATATATACAGCGCACAACTGAAATGCACCACAGGTATGGATGGATAGTATACTTGACGACACAGAGGTAGGTAGAGCAGTGGCCTTCTGTACCGTACTGCTATATATTATATACTGGTGGTCAGCAAACTGTGCAAAACTGAAATGCACCACAGGTATGGATGGATTGTATACTTGACGACACAGAGGTAGGTAGAGCAGTGGCCTACTGTACCGTACTGCTATATATTATATACTGGTGGTCAGCAAACTGTGCAAAACTGAAATGCACCACAGGTATGGATGGATAGTATACTTGACGACACAGAGGTAGGTAGAGCAGTGGCCTACTGTACCGTACTATTATATATTATATACTGGTGGTCAGCAAACTGTGCAAAACTGAAATGCACCACAGGTATGGATGGATAGTATACTTGACGACACAGAGGTAGGTAGAGCAGTGGCCTTCCATACCGTACTGCTATATATTATATACTGGTGGTCAGCAAAATTATGCACTTTACTCCTACTATATACTACAATGCAGCACAGATATGGAGCGTTTTTCAGGCAGAGAACGTATAATACTGGTGGTCACTGGTCAGCAAAACTCTGCACTGTACTCCTCCTATATAATACTGGTGGTACCCAGTCCCCACAATAAAGCAGTGTGAGCACAGATATATGCAGCACACTGAGCACAGATATGGAGTGTTTTTCAGGCAGAGAACGTATAATACTGGTGGTCACTGGTCAGCAAAACTCTGCACTGTACTCCTCCTATATAATACTGCTGGTCCCCAGTCCCCACAATAAAGCAGTGTGAGCACAGATATATGCAGCACACTGAGCACAGATATGGAGCGTTTTTCAGGCAGAGAACGTATAATACTGGTGGTCACTGGTCAGCAAAACTCTGCACTGTACTCCTCCTATATAATACTGCTGGTCCCCAGTCCCCACAATAAAGCAGTGAGCACAGATATTTGCAGCCACCTGAATAAAACTGAGAGGACGCTAGCCACGTCCTCTCACTATCATTTCCAATGCACGAGTGAAAAATGGCGGCGACGCGGGGCTCCTTATATAGAATCCGAATCTCGCGAGAACCCGACAGCGGGATGATGACGTTCGGGCGCGCTCGGGTTAACCGAGCAAGGCGGGAAGATTCGAATCTGCCTCGGAACTGTGTAAAATGGGTGAAGTTCGGGGGGGTTCGGATTCCGACGAACCGAACCCGCTCATCACTAAAAATAACCCACCCAAATCTAACTCTCTCTGCAAATGTTATATCTGCCCCCCCCCCTCCCTGCAGTGCACATGGTTTTGCCCAATTGCTAACAAACTTGCTGCTGCGATCAACTCAGAATTACCCCCTTGATCAGGACTGCAGTAAGTATGCAGCAAGTCTGTTGTTTTAAATATTCATGGTTGCCTAGTCTGTTTCAGTACAATAAGAGGGGGATAAGATGTTTGCCATACATGCGTGGTGAATGAGAAAAATGTTGACAGCTACTGTAAGTAATGCAGATGGAGGAGATTTTATCTAAAATGAAAATTAGATTAACTTGTGTTGGAAAGGAAAAGGTTAGTCAAAGCTACTGATACAGATGTACAGTGGGTGGTCATACACTCGGTAGGATTCCGTTGAACATGACAAGTTAATGATGGCAGCCTAGCCCAAACCATTTTATAGCTAGGGGATTTACGAAGCATCAGGTTGCAAAACCCAGCATTTCTGTTTATCTTTATAACCAATATTTGAAAGGGGATCCGGATCGAAAGTCGACAGTAACTAGGTCGACAATGTCTAGGTCGACCACTATTGGTCGACAGTAACTAGGTCGACAGGGTGTCTAGGTCGACAGGGTCTTTAGGTCGATATGGTCTAGGTCGACAGGTCAAAAGGTCGACATGAGTTTTTCAGAATTTTTTTCTTTTTTTGAACCTTTTCATACTTAACGATCCACGTGGACTACGATTGGAACGGTAATCTGTGCCGAGCGAAGCGACGGCACCATGCCCGAAGCATGGCGAGCGAAGCGAGCCATGCGAGGGGACGCGGTGCACTAATTGGGGTTCCCGGTCACTCTACGAAGAAAACTCATGTCGACCTTTAAAAACTCATGTCGACCTTTTGACCTGTCGACCTATAACATGTCGACCTAAAGACCCTGTCGACCTAGACACCCTGTCGACCTAGTTACTATGTCTAGGTCGACCAATAGTGGTCGACCTAGACATTGTCGACCTAGTTACTGTCGACTTTCAATACCACACCCATTTGAAAGGACGATGCTTTTACTAGCTGTGTCGTGCTAGTAAATAAAACCCTTACTCTCATGTTTACCATCAATCAAAATTCAGAAAGGAATCCAGAGACGCAGTGGTGCCGAGGAGGGTGCCCTACTACCCAGGCTGGGGCCGAATGGGGGGTCCAGGAGGCGGCCCGGGAATATGATCTCCATTCTTTCCCCTTACTCTGCCCACCCCTGCTGGCTGCACCTGTACAGCAGTAGCTGAGCACCAGTGAAAGAATGGAGACTGCTACCGTGATTTCCTCTCACTGCCTGATGTGCCGCTGGGCTACGTTGCTATACAAGCTATACAAGCACACCATCTCTGGCCAATACTAATGGCAGTAGTATTGGCCAGAGAGAATGTCCCCTGTAACCACCCCCCTCTCCCTTGGAGCGGCCCCCCTCTACTGAGTGTGTGGTGGTGCAAAGTGCCACTGGAAACAGTACTTTATTCAGTTTCTTCAAGGGGGCATGGTCACGCCTTCCCGGGTTGACCACACCCCCAGTACCTGGGCCCGTCAGAGCTCTTGACGGCCCTGTAGAGAGGTAGGAAAGGCCTATGGCTATTTCAACAGACCACACTCTTTTAAGCAAGAATGAAGAAAGAACAATTGGAAGCTATGTAAAGAGCGCTGATGTGCAATGTTTGCAAAACACATAAGGTCCGCGTCACGTGTTTGTGTAAATATGAAGAATTTTTGCCTAATAAGCAATAATTTTAAAAGGTTTAATACAGGATGAACTGGTGTCAATTTCATTACAGTAAAATATAGATGAATATTAAATACGACACCAATGTTTTATTCACTCAATATTAATGAAATTGAGCTATAAATCATTTAGTGACAGAAAACTGACAGGCCACTTACATATGCAGAGTCCTGCACTGGTTATCTCCTAACTCATCAACAGTGTCACCTGCCACCTTCCCAGTCTCTCTCCAGCCAGCTGCTGCTGCAGCTCAGCTGAGGATTCACCTACCCAGGTCATGCAGGTAAGACTCATATTCCTGCAAAACAAGTCTCTGCTTCTTAACATCACTTCACTAGGGGGTTCGTTAGAAGAGAAAAAGAATCCTATGCAAATGTATATGTCTGAGGGTCATTTTACCTTAGTGGTGGAAAGAAACTCAGACAGTGTGAATATGCCAGGAGACATCTGGTCGTACATGTGGAAGTGTCAAATGAGGGAAATCTACAGAATTTATCCAGTTTTTTCTTCCTTGATGATGTCTCTGTGGGTGACTGCTGCTGCTCTGCGTCCTCTGACAGTAAAGATAGCTCTACAATCATTTTGATTGTGTGGGTATTTATTTTTTTTAAATGTAGCGTATAAATCCATACTCAGCTACTGGTGACAGCAGAGTCCTATTTATGGTTCTTAAACAGACACTACAGCCATATGTTCCACCGTGTTTACTATTACTGGCCTGTGCTTACACAAGGAATATGTGCTGTACTAAGTGCGTCAGCTCACCTCCTATAAGTGATCATTACATTTGCAGGTCCTGACCTAGAGAACACTTTCACCATTAAGCATAACCCTTCCTCAGGACACCCACCCTCAGCTGCCCAGAGTGCTGGAGGACTCAATACATTCCTAACTCTTCAGTAGAATTGTATCAATGGGACTACTATATAGTAAATGGGCCGGATGTAATCGCTTGTGAGACGACCGGAGCTCCGAGACTCCGGTCGAACTCTTCCTTTTTTTTTTAAAGCAGCAAACTTTTACAAGGCAAAACCTGGTTGGTTTTGCCTTGTAAACGTTTGCTGCCTTAAATAAAATGTACAAGTGCAGCCGGAGTCTCGGAGCTCCAGCCGTCTTGCAAGCCATTACATCCGGCCCCATATCTCTATGGAAAGCTCTTGATGGATTTAGTACTCAAGCTTTCATGTCCCCTCACCATGTTCCTTTATTCAGATATGAGAATACCTCCTGTGTGCATTCAGAGTCGGACCACCTGGACCTAAGGCTGAATATGACCAAGGGCCTATAGTGATAAGTGGGGTGTGCTGTGTGACCTATGCTCACTGGGTAGGCATTAGTGATAAGGGCCTATAGTGATAAGTGGGGTGTGACAGGTGTATCTCTCTGTAATACTGTAATTATTGTGTCTACGCCCTTAGTGCTTTCACACCCCTTCCATATTCATTTCTGCTTCTTCTGGAGCATTAAATGGGAGATCTGGCAAAATCTGACAACATACATATTATTAATATAACCTACTGCTGTAGAACCTGGGTAGTTACAATAGGTATCAGTGGAATGTGAAATGGCAGTTAGGCCACATAGTGGATCCTTAGCCAGGCTTGCACGTTTATTGGTAACAGCAGTAGACACATATGCAGGGTAAACGCTGGTGGTAACAGCAGTGGCTATAACAGGTAATTGGTCTCATCTCTGAGGACCTAAGTACTGTACAGCTGCATAATACTGTGACACTTTACACAGTGGCATGTGACGGGTCATGCATGCGCCGCTATATCATCATGATGGGGTCACAGCATAGAGGAGAAGGAGACAGCGCAGGAGTGCACTCCTCTCCAATCCTTATACCTATTAAGTTTTGTATGCAGGTGTTTTAAGTGGAGATGAGCGGGTTCAGTTCTCAGAGAACAGAGCCAACCTGAACTTCTGGGATCCGATGTGATCTGAGATGGGACTCGAATCTCCCCGTCTGCCTCAGATCTCAAACCGTCAAAACACCATTGTCCCGCTGTCAGATCTCGCGGGTTTTGGATTCGGGCGCCAAATGTCAAAGTCCCTTTGAAATCAATGGGCTGACCGCTGATTGGCTGAGAGAGCCATTCTCATGGCTCTCATCCAACAGGCTCCCTGCATTCACCTTCAACTAGAGGCTGCTGCTGTGTCCACCCATAAGCTTCTACTGCACTGTAAGCCACTTGGCACACTGTGCTCAGACCATCATCATCTCACGGACACCACCGGGGTAGATTTACCATCGGGGGGAACCTCCTGCCTGCTATCACAGTAAGTGGCCTATTGGTGTATCTAACCCACACTGTATCCGACCTGCACTGTAACTTTCACTGTATCCAATCAGCACTGTGACCTGCACAGTATCTGACCCACACTGCATCTGACCTGCACTGTAACCCACACTGTATCTGACTTGCACTGTAACCTGCACTGTATATGAACCACACTGTAACCCACACAGCATCTGACCTGCACTGTAACCCACACTGTATCGAACCTGCACTGTAACCAACACAGTATCTGCTGTTTTGACTGTGCTGTGTCTAGAGAGTCCAGACTAAGTGTCTGTGGAATGTATACCTATTTTGGGACTGTCCCGCTGTCCCACTCGCGTTCTGTAGTGTCCCGTGGTCAGGGGGCATTTGGGAGGCTCCTGTTACTCGCTGCTTTGTTTAGTAGAACAACGGTGAATAGATGCTGTGCGCATGTACACAGCGTCAATTCACTGGGAGACCAACCTAATCAGAGGAATGGAGACGCAGGAATACCAGGAAAGACTTGCAAGGCTAGGCATGTTTACATTGGAAAAGAGGATATTAAGAGGGGACATGATCAACATTTATATACATATATAAGGGGACAATACACAGAGCTTGCGGGGGATCTGTTTTTAGTAAGATCGACACAGAGGACACGTGAACACCCGCTTAGGTTAGAGGAGTGGAGGTTCCGCACACTAAGTTGAAAAGGTTTTTCACAGTAAGGACAATACAAGTTTGGAATTAAACTGCCTGAGAGAATTGTAATGGAGGACTCGGTCAACACTTTTAAGAATGGGCTAGAAAGATTCCTAATGGATAAGGATATACAGGGTTATGGTGCATAGATCACACACTATAGTTATAAATAAGAGAAATAAACATAACATCCGACTTTAGCACCAGTTAAAATTAGACCTGAAAATAATACAGCGTAGGAGACCACAAATAGGTTGAACTTGATAGACAAATTGTCTTTTTTCAACCTCAGAAACTATGAGAGAGGGCCAGGTGCAGTGCCAGATTAAGGTCCACATGGGTCTGGAGCTGAGATTTATGAAGGGTCTATTGTTTGTGCCGCAGGAGGTGTGATCAGCATGGTGGGGGTGTGAGCACTGATGGGGGGGTATGACCAGTGTTATGGGTGTGTGGTTTTAACAGGGGGTGTGGTCTACCGTCTGCCCTCAACCATTTCAAACTCCCTCCCCTCTGGCTTATATGAAGCATATATCCTCCTGTTATATTATTGGTCATTGCATACCCTCCCCACCCCACCCCCCCCACCCCCCACAAACGCTCACAAATAATGGTTTATTAATAATATTTTTATCTAGAGTGCATTGACAGAGCCATATACCTCAAAATTTCTAATTTTCCAATATCTATCTGTAAACAGTGCAGAAAATGAAAACATAAGAAATAATACTAAATAAATATTAAATAAAACTAATATGTGACCTGCACTTTATGCAAATGCTACTACAAAGCCCTTCCTTTGTGTACAACAGGCATTCCCAACCACGGTCCTTAAGGCACACCAACAGTGCAGGTTTTAGTGATATCCAGGCTGCAGCACAGATGGTTAAATCAAAATAGCTGAGCTACTAATTAAGTCACCTGAGCTGAAGGCTGGATATCACTAAAACCTGCACTGTTAGTGTGTCTTGAGGACTGTGGTTGGGAATGCCTGGTGTACAAGTATGCATCTGAATGTGCAAGGACTGAGACGCCCACTGTCAGTGTCTTTAGATGCAGTACACCGCTTGCTGCTTCTTTAGACACTATTATTGGTCGCATCGTCGACACTTGCACCAGCCCTTGGGTAAGTGCAGAGTTTACAATTTGAGTGTGGCCTCCAATGTTTACGTTGAATCGTCTGTGTACGCAAACACTTTAGTATCATGTATGCAACACGCCCATGAGACGGACCATTTTTGTGCGCATTAATAGCCACCTCCCAGTCACTGCCCAGGAACTGGATACACAGTGGAGGGCATTCAGTTAGCATTGCATGGAACGTAGCTCCCACTTTAAGTGCCTGGAGCTATAATATCTAGTACTGGTGCCCCTTACACATTATGCCACACGGAATGAGCCAAAATTCAGATTATGCCACACAGTATGAGCCAAAATTCCCACAGAATGAGCCAAAATTCACATTATGCCATACGGAATGAGCCAAAATTCACATTATGCCACACAGAATGAGCCAAAATTCACATTATGCCACACGGGATGAGCCAAAATTCACATTATGCCACACGGGATGAGCCAAAATTCATATTATGCCACACGGGATGTGCCAAAATTCACATTATGCCACACGGAATGAGCCAAAATTCACATTATGCCACACAGGATGAGCCAAAATTCACATTATGCCACACGGAATGAGCCAAAATTCTCCCTGGGAGAGTGACAGCAGGGACATATAGAGGGACAGGGAGAGTGACAGAAGGACAGGGAGAGGGACAGGGAGAGTGACATAGGGACAGGTAGAGTTACAGAGGGACATAGAGAGTGTCAGCAGGGACATAGCGACAGGGAGAGTGACAGCAGGGATATAAGGACAGGGAGAGGAACAGAGGGGGACAGGGATAGGGACATAGGGACAGCAGGGACAGAGCGAGGGATAGCAAGGACATACAGTAGGGAGAGAGAAAAGCAGCAAGGTTAGATTACCTAATGGGCAGTGGTGAGGAGGCTGTGGTCAGTTGTGGTGTGGAGGAGGTTGTGGTTGGCGGCAGTGCAGAGGAGGAGGACGCTGTGGTCGGCAGCAGCGGTGTGAAGGAGGAGGCTGTGGTTGGCGAGGATGAGGCGGCTGCTGTGGCCTTCAGTGTGGCTCTGATTGTAAAGCCCCCCTGCGTCCAGTCCAACCTACCATTTCAAATCTGTCGTGGACCAGCAGCCAATCAGGAGCAGCCGCGCAGCTGCTCCTGATTGGCTGCCGGCTCAAGAGCTTGAATTGGCACTTGAATAGCACCAAACTATAAATCATGGCGGCGGAGGTCTTCAGCAGTCAGTGCGCAAAGTGCTGGTATGCCATAGTGCTATATACCGGCCCACACTGAGCACTGTATATATATATATATATATATATATATATATACATATACGGTGGGGCAAAAAAGTATTTGGACAGCCACTGATTGTGCAAGTTGACTCACTTAAAAAGATGAGAGAGGTCTGTAATTTCCATTGTAGGTACACTTCAACTGTGAGAGACAGAATCTGAAGGAAAAAAAACAGGACATCACATTGTATGATTTTTAAACAATTTACTTGTATATTCTTGTGGAAAATAAATATTTGGACACCTACCAAGCAGCAAGATTTCTGGCTCTCACAGACCTGTTACTTCTTCTTTAAGAAGCTCTTCTATCCCCCACTCGTTACCTGTATTAATGGCACCTGTTTGAACTGGTTATCTGTATAAAAGACATCTGTCCACACCCTCAAACAGTCAGACTGCTACCTCTCCATCATGGCCAAGACCAGAGAGCTGTCTAAGGACACCACGGACAAAATTGTAGAGCTGCATGAGGCTGGGATGAGCCACTCGACAATAGGCAAGCAGTTGGTGAGAAGAGATCAACTGTTGGCGCAATTATTAAAAAATGGAAGAAATACAAGATCCCTCGACCTGGGGCTCTATGCAAGATCTCACCTCGTGGAGTATCAATGATCTTGAGAATGGTGAGGAATCAGCCCATAACTACACGGGGGGACCTGGTCAATGACCTCAAGAGAGCTGGTACCACAGTCACAAAGGTTACCATTAGTAACACACTACGTCGTCATGGATTGAAATCCTGCAGCGTCTGAAAGGTCCCCCTGCTTAAGCCAGCACATGTTCAGGCCCGTCTAAAGTTGCCAGTGACCATTTGGATGATCCAGAGGAGGATTGGGAGAATGTAATGTGGTCAGATGAGAGCAAAATCGAACTTTTTGGTATAAACTCCACTCGCCATGTTTGGAGGGAGAAGAATGATGAATGGCATCCCAAGAACACCATACCCACTGTGAAGCATGGGGGCGGAAACATCATGCTTTGGGGCTGCTTTTCTGCAAAGGGGACAGGACGACTGATCCGTATTAAGGAGAGGATGAATGGGGCCAAATATCATGAGATTTTGGGCAAAAACCTCCTTCCCTCAGTAAGAGCATTGAAGATGGTACGTGGCTGGGTCTTCCAGCATGACAATGACCCCAAACACACCGCCCGTGCAACTAAGGAGTGGCTCCGTAAGAAGTATTTCAAGGTCCTGGAGTGGCCTAGCCAGTCTCCAGACCTCAACCCAATACAAAATCTGTGGAGGGAGTTGAAAGTCCGTGTTGCCCGGCGACAGCCCCAAAACGACAGATCTAGAGAAGATCTGCATGGAAGAGTGGGCCAAAATACCTGCTACAGTGTGTACAAACCTGGTCAAGAACTACAGGAAACTTCGGCCTCTGTAATTGCCAACCGAGGTTATATTACAAAGTATTGAGTTAAACTTTTTGATTGTCCAAATATTTATTTTCCGCAAGAATATACAAATAAATTGTTTAAAAATCATACAATGTGATTTCCTAGTTTTTTTTTCAGATTATGTCTCTCACAGGTGAAGTGCACCTATGATGGAAATTACTGACCTCACTCATCTTTTTAAGTGGGTCAACTTGCACAATCGATGGTTGTCCAAATACTTTTTTGCCCCACTGTATGTATATATATATATATATATATATATATGTATATATATATATATATATATATACATATACATATATATATATATATATATATATATATATATACACACTCTTGTGTATACACATAAATACAACATACTGTGACCACTGCACCAGCACACACAGAAATACACTGCACTGCAACAGCACATACAGGGTTACATCGCACTGCTCCAGCACACACCATTTTACACCGCACTGCAACAGCACACAGGGTTACACTATATGGGCAGTACACACCAGACAGTGGCAGTACAAATGGTTTCACTGCACTGCTCCAGCACACACAGGATTACACTGCACTGCTCCAGCACACAAAAGGTTACAACATACAGTGACGGCACACACAGGGCAAATCCATCGAGTGGAAGAACACTGCGTTACACCGAACTGCACCAGCACACACAGGGTCAATCTGTACAGTGGCAACACACACAGCATGTGCGCAGACCCACAAATGCAAATAATCAGGAATTACGTACATCTCTGAATCAGGCCCTGATGTTCTTAAATCACCATACAGATGTGTCCCGCTACAGCCTTGCTGCTTTTAGCAGCGTGCTGTAATGGGACCACAATGCGAAGGCAGTGCATCATGCCACGCTTGTTCGCATCGCTGCCGGCTCCCATTGAAGTGAATGGGAGGCGGGTGCATGCACACGCCAGCTCCCAATCATGTCTATGGCATAGCGGGAGTGTGTGATTTGCACGCGCCCAGCTATGCCACGGTGTGCTTGCTGCGATGCGTACATATTACAGCAAGGACAAAAAGGGACACATCTTTATGCTGCTTTACAGACAACTTCAGGGAATACAACCAAGTAGGGAAAAATCACTCACCAATCCTGGGTTTCAGAGATCCAGTGCTGTAGTTGGTCCAGTAGACTTAATGAGGCACACAAACCATAGGTTCTTCGGATGGCTGGGGGGGGGGGGCAGAGCTTAGGTCAACCAGGGGGCACCCACACTTGTCACATTTTCAGGTGACCAGGAGTGGGGTTTATCACGATGGGGGAAGGAGCTAAGTGACACCAGGGTGGTCCACTCTGGTGACACAGCTGTTCAAATGACCGGGAGCAGAGCTAAGTATGGCCAGGAGGCTCCAGGACCCAGCCTCCCACACTGTTGGCAAAAAAAATATATCGCATTGCCGGGGGTGGGGCTTATTACACAGGGGGTGGAGCCTAGTGTGGCCAGGAGGCTCTATCACACTGTTAGGACAACATCACATGCCGGGGCAGGGCTTATCACGCACAGGGGTCGGGGCCTAGCGCAGCCAGGAGGGTCTCACACTAGAGCAAAGCACTGGATGGCCGTGTGCGGAGGTCAGTGCTGCTAGGGGCGGGGCTTATTGCAGACAGGGGGCACGCCCTAGCGCAGCCAGGAGGGTCACACACTAGTGGTAAAGCATCGGATGGCCGGGGGGGGGAGGTCAGTGCTGCTAGGGGGTGGGGCTTGTTGCAGACATGGGGCGGGCCCTAGCGCAGCCTGGAGGGTCACACACTGGTGGCAAAGCCTCGGTTGGCTGGGGGCGGAGCTTAGCATGACCAGGGGCAGAGCTTAGGTCTGCTCCGGTGATCGGCGGCCAGGAACTGGGGTATGGGTGTACAATGTTTGGGGCAGCCAGGAGGATAATGTGCTGGGCTGGTGGTCACAGTAGTAACAGGATTTTTTTTTTCTCCTGTCAACACTGCACTGCAGGGGATCATCTGGGCCTATTTTCAAGGGAGGCCTGGAGCTGCAGCTCCACCTGCCCCATTGTTACTTCAGCCCTGGCCAGGGGGCATGCCAGCAGCTCACAGAGCACTCGACATTCCCCCTCAGTGACGGAAACTGGGGGCAGAGCTCGCGATCACTGCACTCCCACGAAGCCATGCCCCCTTTTTGGTCATGCGCGGCTTCGCATCGCAAGGTGATCACACTTTAGCCATCCTCACTGTTGGGAGGTATGCCTTAATGCGCTTTGTTCACATGCAACTATAAGCCCTGTGATCCACGTATTTTGATCCCAGCAGCAAGTTGAAAAAACTGAAAATGTATATATATATAGAATGTTTGTACTGTTTGGTGCACTTTAGTGCCATTTGTTCACATGCATCTATAAGCCCTGTGAGCCACACAGTTTGAACCGGGCTGCAAGTTCAAAAACAGGGGAATAAAAATAATGTATACACACACACACACACACACACACACACACACACACACACACATAAATATGTATATATATATATAGAGAGAGAGAGAGAGAGAGATCTATTGCTTATACTGTTTGGTGCAAGCAATATATATATATATATATATATAGAGAGAGAGAGAGAGAGAGAGAGAGAGAGATCTATTGCTTGTACTGTTTGGTGCATTTTACCCAACTGCCCTTTATTCATAGCCCTGTGACTCCACGCAGTTCGAACAAACTGCATGTTCAAAAAGGGAGAAAAAAAATAGATCTGTTGTTGTGTGCAGTGTACCCCAGTATGCTATGGCAGGGGTGTAACTCCCAGAGACAATGGAGACGCCTGCCTGTACAGCAGCACCTGTGTGGTTCACAGTGGGATCAAAGTGTGACTGCTGCTTCTCCAATGGAACTCTGCGGCGCCCTGCCAATTCACTGCAGTCTCCAGTCCCTGTAGACCGGCTGAGAGCTCTACCTATATAATTATGTAAATCATGTATGCCTATACACACACACACACCATATTTGTTTCATTTTTTTTCTAAGGAGCCTCTGGTTGACTGGGATGAACTTACGTGCCTACGCTGTGGTAAAGTTTCATAGATGTGCTATAAACTGCTGTGTGCTTGTGCTGCTGCTCTGATGCTTAGGGGGAAATTTACTAAGCTCCCGATTTTGACCGAGATGCCGTTTTTTCATCAAAGTGTCATCTCGGTAATTTACTAAACACTAATCACGGCAGAGATGAGGGCATTCGTAATTTTTTGCAAGTCCAAGTAATAAATTACGAATGAATACACCATCGGTCAAAACGCGGCTGTTTAAGTATGAATCTCGGTCATTTACTAAGAAGTGCAAAGCAAAAAACAAACAAACACTGCCGTGAAAAATTACAACTCGTAAAAAAGTGCTAAAAAAAACAGACCTTTTTTTTTTATTCGTGATTGGATAGGCATGCACGGATCCATGAGATCCGTGCATGTATATCAGTGGGAAGGGGTGGGAAAGTGCTTATTTTTTCAAAAAAAATTGCGTGGGGTCCCCCCTCCTAAGCATAACCAGCCTCGGGCTCTTTGAGACGATCCTGGTTGCAGAAATATGGGGAAAAAAATGACAGGGGTTCCCCCATATTTAAGCAACCAGCATCGGGCTCTGCGCCTGGTCCTGGTCCCAAAAATACGGGGGACAAAAAGAGTAGGGGTCCCCCGTATTTTTAAAACCAGCACCGGGCTCCACTAGCTGGACAGATAATGCCACAGCCGGGGGTCACTTTTATATAGTGCCCTGCGGCCGTGGCATCAAAAATCCAACTAGTCACTCCTGGCCGGGGTACCCTGGGGGAGTGGGGACCCCTTCAATCAAGGGGTCCCCCCCCCCCAGCCACCCAAGGGCCAGGGGTGAAGCCCGAGGCTGTCCCCCCCCATCCAATGGGCTGCGGATGGGGAGGCTGATAGCCTTTGTTGTAAAAGAAAATATATTGTTTTTAGTAGCAGTACTACAAGGCCCAGCAAGCCTCCCCCGCATGCTGGTACTTGGAGAACCACAAGTACCAGCATGCGACGGAAAAACGGGCCCGCTGGTACCTGTAGTACTACTACTAAAAAAATACCCAAAAAAAGACAAGACACACACACCGTGAAAGTATAATTTTATTACATACATACACACATACATACATACTTACCTTAAGTTCCCACGCAGGTCGGTCCTCTTCTCCAGTAGAATCCAAGGGGTACCTGTTGAAGAAATTATACTCACGAGATCCAGGGGTCCAGGCTCCTCGGGAAATCCAGGGGTAATCCACGTACTTGAAAAAAATAACAAAACGGTGTCCCGACCACGAACTGAAAGGGGACCCATGTTTGCACATGGGTCACCTTTCCACGAATGCCAGAAACCCACTTTGACTTCTGTCTAAGTGGGTTTCTTCAGCCAATCAGGGAGCGCCACGTTGTAGCACTCTCCTGATCAGCTGTGTGCTCCTGTCCTCACTGACAGGCAGCACACGGCAGTGTTACAATGTAGCGCCTATGCGCTACATTGTAACCAATGATGGGAACTTTCTGCCCTGCGGTTGACCTAAAGTGACGTCACCGCTGAGCAAGAAAGTTCCCAGCATTGGTTACAATGGAGCGCATAGGCGCTACATTGTAACACTGCCGTGTGCTGCCTGTCAGTTAGGACAGGAGCACACAGCCGATCAGGAGAGTGCTACAACGTGGCACTCCCTGATTGGCTGAGGAAACCCACTTAGACATCAGTCAGAGTGGGTTTTCTGGCAGTCGGGAAAAGGGGATCCATGTGCAAACATGGGTCCCCTTTTAGTGCGTGGCTCGGGTAAGCGTTTTTTTTTTTTTTTTCAAGTACGTGGATTACAAAGGATTTCTCCGAGGACCCTGGGCCCCTGGATCTCGTGAGTATAATTTCTTCAACAGGTACCCCTTGGATTCTACTGGAGAAGAGGACCGACCTGCGTGGGAACTTAAGGTAAGTATGTATGTATGTGTGTATGTATGTAATAAAATTATACTTTCACGGTGTGTGTGTCTTGTCTTTTTTTGGGTATTTTTTTAGTAGTAGTACTACAGGTACCAGCGGGCCCGTTTTTCCGTCGCATGCTGGTACTTGTGGTTCTCCAAGTACCAGCATGCGGGGGAGGCTTGCTGGGCCTTGTAGTACTGCTACTAAAAACAATATCTTTTCTTTTACAACAAAGGCTATCAGCCTCCCCATCCGCAGCCCATTGGATGGGGGGGGACAGCCTCGGGCTTCACCCCTGGCCCTTGGGTGGCTGGGGGGGGGGACCCCTTGATTGAAGGGTCCCCACTCCCCCAGGGTACCCCGGCCAGGGGTGACTAGTTGGATTTTTGATGCCACGGCCGCAGGGCACTATATAAAAGTGACCCCCGGCTGTGGCATTATCTGTCCAGCTAGTGGAGCCCGGTGCTGGTTTTAAAAATACGGGGGACCCCTACTCTTTTTGTCCCCCGTATTTTTGGGACCAGGACCAGGCGCAGAGCCCGATGCTGGTTGCTTAAATATGGGGGAACCCCTGTCATTTTTTCACCCATATTTTTGCAACCAGGATCGGCTCAAAGAGCCCGAGGCTGGTTATGCTTAGGAGGGGGGACCCCACGCATTTTTTTTATTATTTTACAGTGTTTAATAAAAAAAATAAAAAAAAATAAACCCCAGCACGGATCACACAGATCCGGCCGAGATTGATTGTAAAAAAAGTCGGCAGTGTTTTGCTAATCACTGCCGTAAAAATAGAAAAAAAACCACGAATGACATCGACATCGGAACAAAAGAAAAACCCGAATACGACAGCTTAGTAAATTAGTCGTAATCAATTCAAAAAGTTGCAGTTTTACACTTTCGATGTCATTCGTGATTGAACTTTGACCTGAAACGGGAAAATACGAATCTTAGTAAATTTACCCCTTAGTATCCAGCAAGCTCACAATATTGTGAGCTGTGAGAGGTTCAAAATTGACTGGAAATGACTGGAAATTAGTATTATTGAGGTCAAAAATACTCTAGGAACTAAAAAAGCCCACATTATGTGATTTTAGCTTTTGTTTTTTTTGTTTTTTTTACAATTTTTGAAAAACAAATGCAAATCCAAATCCAAAACCAGTCACAGCAGTTTGGCAAATCTAAAGCCAAAGCCAGACGTCGAATCAAGCTAAATCCAAATCCAACAAAAATTGTCTGGTGCACATCTCTACTTGCAAGTCGGTTTGATAGGTTACTGCTAATGCATTACTAATTTGCAAAACATTTTTAAACAGAAATAACTGCCGTATGTTTGTGCCGCTGCTCTGTTTCTTAGTTTAGCCAGTCAGCCTTTGGCCTATATTGGTGAATAATATTGTGACCTGTGAGGTGGTCCTAATTGACTGGATATGACTGGAAATTAATGTTATTGAGATGAATAGTACTATAGGAACAAAGCATGTGATTTTAGCTGTTTTTATAAATGAAAAAAAAAAATGCAGAACCAAAACACACGAGGGCGGTTTTGGCAAAGCCAAAACACAACGTTATTACAGATCCAAAACCAAAACAAGTTTTAAGGAAATATGGGCGGGATGTAATAAAGTCAGAGTTTGGCGACCGCGTGCCATGCCGGCCAGACTCAGACTTTTTTAAAGGGGCAATCATGTACAAGGCTAAACCATGCCTTGTACATGATTGGCCGTTTTATAAAAAAAAGTCTGTGTTCGGTTGACATCCCACACGACCGCCGAACTCGAACTTGATTACATCCAATGTATTTATTGCAGATAGAGCATACAGTACAGTTCTACATGAGCCGTATACAATAACCTTTGCCTAGAAGCACTCACACACTGCGGGGTGTATTCAATTCAAGTCCGAACTGCCATCTTGTCGTACTTATTTAGGTTGAATAGTGTTCGGACCTATTCAGTTGGGTTGTCGTTTTTCTGACAGGTCGACAATTCCGACTTGTCTGAAAACACGTGGACCGGCGGATGAGCCGCGGATCCACATGTTTTGTTGGATTTGCGGACAAATCCGACATCTTTTAGACCCGTTTTCGACAATGTCAACCTGACTTTAAAAAAAGTCGGCCTGTTGGATTTGGCCGCAAACTGAATACTGCATTGTCAGATCCTTTCTGTCGGAAAGGATCCGACAAGTATTGAATAGACCTCTATGTTGTACATGACTAGATATGACACTTGCATAAAGGCACACAATTACACACATGCCACCAAATAAATATGTCCTTGCATGCTAACATAGTAATCACCCTTTCCAATTGATTGTGTCACCTGCACTAGGTTATAACATAAAATGTAGAACTAGTAATACATTACCCCATTCTCTAGCATAATGTGCATTCAATGTACCATAGAATTGTATATGCTTTTTGTCCTGTCCTCTGTCCTAGCTATATTACTTTATATTGTACTTACTAGATGATGAAATATGTATACACGTTGTTAAATGATGTATAAAATGTAATACAAATAAACTCCCCATCGCTAGATGAATGCCCTCCTCCTCCCAATGTAAGGAAACCAATAACCATAACAATAATGAAATAACGACACTGAGACTTGCGTAAGGGGAACGAAAGGTCAGCTTTACTTATTTTTATCTAATAAAACTATTTATTTATTTAATTAATCTAAATAAACTAATAAAACATTAATCAGGTAACTAATATAAGAAGAAGGAAAGACAGACTCAAAGTATGGTGGCACAGAAAGAACGGCCCCACAATGCAAGACCACCAACTGTCACTCCATACACCACACTTCAAAAATGAGGCGACCAGCCAGCCATTTACCACGCCCAAGATATCCACCTCCCATCCCAATGACAAAACATGAGGCCCATCTTGACCGGTGGTGTTGCTGACCCCAGTAGGGTAGAATCAGCCTAAGCCATGTATTGGAGGGGAGAGCACCTCAAGCTCCAGAGACAGATGGCGACTGCAACCGTTCTTTCCCGCCACT
Organism: Pseudophryne corroboree; assembly: GCF_028390025.1. Lineage (NCBI taxonomy): Eukaryota > Metazoa > Chordata > Amphibia > Anura > Myobatrachidae > Pseudophryne > Pseudophryne corroboree. The sequence goes on along the minus strand of NC_086444.1, from coordinate 129,716,635 downwards.
ACCAAAGCTGACACCAAGCGAATAAAGAAACCAGAGAGGGTGCACGGGTAAACAGACGACCATGAAGATATCCCTAAAATGGCTGCTACAACACACTCTGGAATGGCCCTGACATCCCTCCCACTGCTTCCCTCTTATAGGCTAACCCCCCCTTTACCCCATAACACTACCTCACAACAAAAACCTTAACCCCTTCATGGCTGGAGTTAGACACTCCCTGGCTCGGGTGTTTAATTAACTCTCTTCATATATAATACACTTCGTCCTTATTCTCTCTGAACACACACACACACACAGTCCATATTACATTATTTGTATACTCTATCATGTATGTATTTAGTGATGCACCTACGGAGCTAACTGTAATGTACTTGCAGGGTCATATAAGGACCTCAGAGCAGTGTAGAATAATGAGTCCATATGTGCATTCAGCCACGCTCAAGGGCACAGCTGTGCTCCTGACTACACTTTGTATTAGTGTGAGCAGGCCGGAGCTGCTATTCTGATATGGTATAGCAATGTGGCAGAGGTGGATTCATGTGCTGCTGCTGATGATGATGATGATGATGATGAAATGTCTCCTTTCCCATCACTTGTATAGACCAGGGTTGCCTACCCTCCCGCATTTAGCGGGAGGCTCCCGATTTTTAAGTGAGCCTCCCGCTGCCCCGCTTACCTTTCCTGCCCTCCCGGTTTTTAAAGCAGCTCCCTGTTAATCCGGACAGCGCATGCGCTAGTCCGGAAATGCGGGGGGCGGAGCTTGCACTGAAGAGGTCACAGCTATAGACTAACAATCATTAGTATGTATTAGTATGATGTAAACTATAAAATACATTAATATATAGCAATAACACACATATGTCAATATATGATACAGTTCAGAGGCAGAGAGATGGAGGGATCACAATGCTGCCTCGTTACACCTCAGTCTGCTTAGTGGTAGGAATTCTACTGCTGGGTGCTGTTGAATATTACTTAGGCACATCTCCAATATACGCAAGCAAATTCATGTTTTTCCCTTTTCCTAATGTCCTTTTTTTAATTGCTCATTAATTATATATCACCAGTTTCTACTGCATCTATGACAATACAGCATACAAAACTATGTTGAAAATCCTTTAAGGAACAAAAAGGAATAAATGTTTCCTCAGAAATCGTGTTTGTGACAATCCATTGTTTCGACCTTCCCCAAGGCAGATGATTTGCAGCAAATACTTGATTTTTTTTTTTTTTAAGTCTGTGTTTTCCCTTTTAGTGATTTGGAACAGTTGCTGCCTGTAAAATATGCGCTCCTGGCAGAGACTAATCTTGACCTGGATTATACTTCCTCTATTATGCTTCTTCCTGTTTTATCTCATCACGTTTCATCAGCTAGCTAGGCATTTGTACAACAAAAATAGGACTGGAAGAGCGCGGTGTCTCATACGTTTACTGTTCAGATATGGCACACCAAACCCACAGCTAATGGCTGCATTGTGTAATAGCATGTCTGTAATACAGGTATACAGAAGGTCTCCTATCAAATTCATTAAAAATAATTTTCCAAATGCCAGAATGTGAGAATGCTTTTTGATGTCAAATACACAAGCAAGATCAATGAGAGTTTTCTTCACGTGAGGAGCATTTGCCATTTCTAAGCAAATGAATAAGGGCCTAATTCAGATCAGATCGCAGCAGCAAATTTGTTAGCAATTGGGCAAAACCATGGGGGTCATTCCGAGTTCATCACTCGCTGACGATTTTCGCAGCGCAGTGATCAGGTAAAAAAATGGCAAAACTGCGCAGGCGTATGCACCGCAATGCTCAGGCATGTCGTACGAGTACAAAGAGTATCGGTGCTGGGCGATGGGTTTAGCGAAGATTCCATTCGCACAGCTGAACTCAAGGTGAGTGAAAGAAAGAGGGCGTTTATGGGTGTCAACTGAACGTTTTCTGGGAGTGTTTGGGAAATGCAGGCGTGTCCAGGCGTTTGCAGGGCGGGTGTCTGACGTCAATTCCGGCACCAAAAAGACTGAAGTGATCGCAAGGGCTGAGTAAGTCCAGAGCTACTCTGAAACTGCACAAAATGTTTTTGCTACGCTCGGCTGCAAAGGCGTTCGCACACTTGCAAAGCGAAAATACACTCCCCCGTGGGCGGGGACTATGCATTTGCACGGCTGCTAAAAGTACCTAGTGAGCAAACAACTCGTATTGACCCCCTATGTGCACTGCAGGTGGGGCAGATGTAACATGTGCAGAGAGAGTTAGATTTGGGTGGGGTGTGTTCAAACTGAAATCTAAATTGCAGTATAACAATAAAGCAGCCAGTATTTAACCCGCACAGAAACAATATAACCCACCCCAATCTAACTCTCTCTGCAAATGTTATATCTGCCCCCCCTGGAGTGCACATGGTTTTGCCCAACTGAATTTGCTGCTGCGATCAGATCTGAATTACCCCCCAAGGCAGGAACCACAACAGATGATTTGTGGAAAGACATGGGTAACTTTAAATATAATTTGGTAGATTTAATGTATGGCACTGCAAGTGACTGTCAAAGTCGAAAAATATCATGATGCATGCCCCTTGTACTAACCCCTCATGCACATGCACGCTGCTCGTGCACTTGTTCCCCCGTGCGTGCACATACCCGCAAGTTGCGTAGGATCGCTCCGGCGATCGTGCGCATGTGATGTGTATTTACGGCGGAGTTTGTGAGCGTGTAGCGTGCGACTCGATTGTAGCATATTTAACCCAAATAGTGCATTTTGTAGTTAATATTCCCCTAGACCATGTCAGCGAGTATGATTAGTTTAAACTGTTCCTGGACAGAGAGATTCCTCTTTGCATGATAGGAAGGGTCAGATAAAGGTTGAAAGGTGGTGTCTAGTATCCAGCAGTAGGGTATTTTAAGAGTAACATTCCGGTGTTAGTTAGGAAAGGATCGCTCGCTCCTGCGTATAGTTATGTACAGAAGTAGATTATGAACATTAACTGTATTTGCTGTAAATTACACATACGGCGGGAATCCTGAGGATACCTCCCACCAGAGCAGTTGGGGAAAGACACAGCCCACCTGTTCAAATCCACCTATGACCTTTGCTGTAATGTAGAGACACATCCCTGTGTCCAATGAACAATGAGATACAGGTACCATTGTATTGTGAATGTATGTTGTGTATATAAAGACCACTGTTGCCTGGCCAGCCTGATGTCTCTGAAGGCTTTCTACCTGATAGCTGAGGACTGGATTCCAGGTCGCGCATGCGAAAGATTCCCCACGTATGTATATATTCTCTGTAGCCATTGTTCGCCATTGTTCATGTTATTCTCTGTTATTATGTTAGATTTCTATGTTAGTTTGTAGTGTATGATTTGTACTGTTTTTCCCCTTTTACTCTGAATAATCCACGGCAGTGTTAGAGCTGCTGCGGTTATAACCAAACCCGGTGTTGTGTTTTCACTTTCCTGCAAAGGGCTCTCTTAGCGTCTCAATCGCTCAAACTGCATACACATTGTTAAGGTTTTTAAACGTTACATCATTACAGTATTTGACTACTAAGGTTTAGAGTATAAGTATATTCTTACTGTGTTTTATTAACAAGGTTTAAAGGTTATCTACTGTGTGTGCGCCCACTGTGTGTAATCCGTACACTCAGCGCAGCGTGTGTACGCCAAGTGCGTACCACGTGCGGGACTCTGTACGCAAATAGCGTACAAAGTGCGTAGCTCGTGCACGTGGTCTAGCGGCCATAGCGGCTCCACGGTAATAGTGAATAGCTTTATGTTTAAAGATAATAATTGACATTATCAATTAAGTGCTCGTCCGGTTCTCCTCATATCTGCAGCCTAGCAGGACAAGGCAGACTTTTATCTATCAGCAAAGGGCGGGAAGGTAGTATCCCGCGTTAGCCGTTTTGTGGTCGGGGATACATTAGTGCTGATTAGATAAGCGTCTGCTCCGCTTGGTTTGAAGGGATGCTGGTGGGATCCGGAAGGTAAGAACGTAAAAGCTATTGTTTGGTTTTAAATCTGGGAAATTTCTGCTTGGTGCCAACTGCGCACGCAACACACGTAACACACGCACACACCTGTATTTCATTTGTGTATTTTCTAGAGATGAGCGGATTCGGTTTTACTCGGTTTTACTCGGTTCTCAAAACCGAATCTTATTGGCTATCCAAAACATGTGACATCCGTGAGCCAATAAGATTCGGTTTTGAGAACCGGGTAAAACCGAGTAAAACCGAATCCGCTCATCTCTAGTATTTTCGCATATCTACCCACTTGTTTGCCATTAGCATTGATCACGTGCTGAGAAAATTTGCTGCTATTTTAGTTAAAAGTAAAGAGTAATATTTAAGGGAGTAATTGTAAAACACACACGTAGCCTGACCCAGTTATAAAGGTTTATACAGGAGATACTGTGTGGTGTTAGTAAGCGATTATAGTTAAATATCGTTTACATTTATAGAAACGTGTTATTTGTGTTACTGCGGGCGTATCCGGCCTTTGTACACGTGTCTCGGACAGCGTACGGGACTGCGTACGCAACACAAAGGCCTACACACGTGGCGTGTTTACGCAACGTGCGTACAGATACGCCCACTTAATACAAATCACACGTTAGCATTGTTTTAGTTTAGGCGATACGGTAGCCACGCGATAATAGCACAAATTGATCAGTATCCAATATTTAGTTTAAAAAAAAACAACCTTTTTTTCTGTATTACCTCTGGGGAAAGCTATCAGTTAACAGGAAATAATTTTTCTGATCAGAAAACTATAGAATGATAGTGTGGGCTGAAAAAGGTATGAGTGTATTGAACCCCGCTTGGTGGTCTTGGTGATCTTGGTGGTCTTGGTGAAACTTGGTGAAGCACGGTCTAGGTGAAAACGTGCGAGCACGGTCCAGGTGTACACGTGCGACGGAGTGTGATAAAAGTTTTCATGGTATTACGCTCCGGCTGTTTTGGAGCACAATAGGGAGACTCCAATGATCCTACCATTTATAGATAACAAGTGTCTATAAGTGGTACGATTGTATGTGTAAACAATTGACGCAACATGATATGAGGTTGCATATTCGTGCGTAAATCTTATCCTCATACGCGTTGTAGGGAGCACATGCAAGTTTGTGCAAAGTAAAAGTTTAGGGAATTGTCGCCGATCTTGAGAGGTAGGGCCTGCAACGGATACACGAGTCTGCTAGAAGGCGGATCCGTGGTACTCGGAGCAGAAGAAGTTCAGTGGAAGAGCTTTTTGATTTCCACCGTAGACTACTGTGTTTGGTGCATTTTAGGAAGTTTTTCTGTGTTAAAAAGGTCCACAATGGAAGCCAAGTGCACAACACAGGGACGTTTAGCAGTCAGGGTTCAGACTGCAGAGCTCAGACCCCGGGGGTCTGCCCGGTTAGTAATGTGGGGGAAGTATGGTCCCCACACTGAGACCTTTTGTGATGAATGGACACGAATGACTGTGGGGGATAAAGCACCATTTCCTGGGATAGGTAGTTTTGACTCAGAGGTATTGCATAATCTAAGGCTTAGGATCTGTCTCATAAAATCCCAAAAACAGAGGATCAGACACACAAACTGTTTACATTTATGGCAACAAGAGAGTGATATACAGAGGGAATTAGCTTACACAGCTGGTTCCAACCCTAGCAGGAAACTGATAGCAACAGCACCACCACCACCATACATAACAGGAGAGAAAATGGCTACAGAGAATGGCATACTGGTATACGATAAAAGTGCACTTAATAAATGTATTAATGACAATAAGAATAAATGTAATAAATGTATTAATGACGATAGGAGTAAACCTGATAAATGTATAAATTCTAACCCGTGCAAGTTGCACCCCATGTTAAACTTCCCTCAGGATTACAAGCAAGAAAGTGAGCCCAGCACGATGTCAGCACTTTCTCCAGCAGCCACCATACAGAGCACCCAGGTGGGCACGGCCCAATTGGTAAGGGCAGTAGTAAAGCCCCCTAACGGAGGGTCAGGTGAGGTCGTGTCCACAGGTAAGTACGGTATTGTACATTATGCACAGACAATTGCACCTCACATTGTAGAGTCAACACAAGATGGTGTAATTGAACTAAATCCTGTCAGGGTGATCACAGTCCCCAATGGGAGGACTGACGCTCAGGGAGTCACTCCCGTCAGAGACATTGCTATGCATTGTCCCTGGTCCCCGGCAGAATTGAGAACAATTATGTCAGAATTTCCCGATCCCAGGAAAGATCTAGTTGCATGCCAGAAGTTTATTAAAGAATTAGGTAATGCCACCAAGCCCACAAACAAAGATTGGCGAACAGTGCTACGAGTATGTCTACCCTCCAATATTGACCCTGCGAAATTCATCACTGATTGTAAGTTAGACGCAGAAGTACCTCTCACTGAGGAATACAATCAGGAGAATGTACGACAAATCAATCTGCAATTAGGAATCTATTTCCCAACTGTTGTCAAGTGGAAGAAAATTTTCTCCATTAGACAAAAAGAAGGTGAAACTGCTTCTAAATATTTCCACCGAGCACTGCAGGAAATGGCTAGATACACTGGGGTCGTGGACATTGAGGAAAATGTGCATCATAGAGAGGTAGCGGTGTCCGTATTAATGGACGGTTTAAAAGAAGTGTTGAGAACAAGGGTACAGACCACTCAACCCAACTGGAGAGGTATCTCGGTGGCTGCATTAAGAGAGTCCGCTATCGAGCATGACCGTAATATCCAAAGAACCAGGGAAGCACAGGGAGAGCGGTTGATGGTGATGAGCATCCAAGCACTGGAAGAGGCATCAACTCGACCAAAACCCCCTGCCCCTGGCACATGGAGGAAGCCAAGGGTTTGTTATCTGTGTAAAAGGGAAGGGCATTATGCCAGCAACTGCAACAGCACACATAAAGTCAGACCCCCTAGACAAGAACACGAACAAAGTTATGACACACGTAATTGGAATCAGGGATCATATAGGGAAAATTTTGGGCCGCACCTGTAATTTGCAGCCAGTGAAGTTGATTATTAGCCTAGGTAGTAAACCTGAGGCCACAGTTGATGTAATTGGTAGGTCATTCCTTGTAGACACAGGGGCGGCCAGGTAAACTCTGTGATTTATCTTTAAATGTTTCCTCTTCATCTCTGATGTTCACCAGCAGAACCACAGCTCAAACGTCACATGTCTACTTGGTCTTTTCAGAGGTCTGCCCAATCCCAGTATATCTTACCAGCATCATTGTGCCTGGCCATGCACAGAGGGTGGAGAGTGGAAATACTGGTGGGGGAGACTGTGCAGAGATACCGATAGACATGTTGGTGTGACAGCCTGATGGTGAACGGAAATCTGACAATTTTTCTCTTTTTCTATTATTCCCTCTCTTTTTGTTTTTTTTCATGTTCTAAGGATGGTATGTCACACAACAGTTAAACAAATGGTAATGCAAGATTTATACTCCTTACAGAAAGGTCGCTGATTCGGAAAGAATATCGTATCACTGGAGTGTCCGTTTTGGGAAGACTGAGAGGCAGCACTGTTGAGACGGCATCTGAGCAAGAAGAACAACAAGACTAGAGGACAATTATCGTACCAATTTTCTTTTCCTTCTAATTATTTTCTTTACCTCCCATTACCACTTTGTCTTTCTCTTCCTGCAAGATGGCCTTACCCCAAGAGACTGTGTTCCGGGTTTTCCTGTTGACCCTGTTGTTGACCAGAACAGTCTATTTCGGTGAGAGTACCAGAGAGGCCGAGAAAGGATCTGGAATGGGTTCTGATGACAAGGATGGATTTGTAGAATTCCAAGAGCAACACAATCACCGAGCAAAGGCGAGTATCAGAAAACGATCTGGTAGTCATGACACTAGGAGACATTGTGAAGGATTGTTAGCTGAGGAAAATTGTATCTGTAGGAATTGTGAAAACATAGTTGAGGACGAGTGCATCCAGAGATGTCAGTCCAGTCTTAATATCAACATGGACCGTCATCCATTGAGTGAATATCACTCATTAGTGGGTAAGGTTTTAAACCAAACGGAATGCTGGGTGTGCTCACAAGTACCTCAAGGTCAGAGCAAGTCAGGACTAGTGCCATACTCTTTAACAATAGGTGAGGTACTTGAAATAAGGGGTGGGGGACCGGTGGACAAGAAATTTAATATTTATGGGCCTCCTAGTTTGAAGCTTCACCAATATCATGTGGATAGGTCCTTAGTATGTTTTAACATTTCCAATCCCCGAAAGCCGGGAAATTGGGAAGTGACATGGAACAACCAAACCATGGCATTTTCACACAGAGCCGATAGAATGCCCGTAGACTCAGAACTTATACGCCAAATAGCCAACGGTGGGAGATATTTTCAGTATAGGTACACTCTAGGAAGTAGGACCATGCGGGTTGGAGAAGTATCTCCAGGATACTGTGCGCATATCATACAGCCTGATACGTGTACTGAACAGATGAGAGAGTTAGGGATAGGATTTTTCACCTGGAAGGTTTGTAATATGGTGATGTCATACTCTGTCCCATATATCCTCCCCGATGATGCATATTTCATATGTGGGAGGAAGGCGTATAAGTGGCTTGCCCCAAACTCAGAGGGATTGTGTTACATTGGAAGATTGTTGCCAGAAGTGATGACCATTACCCATGATAAGATGAAAGACGTTCACCGAAATGCTCAAGCTCCTTACACTCACTACGAACACATTGTTAAGAGACACCTTATAGATAGGACAGAGCACGCAGCCTCTGATTTGATCCACGAATCCACGGGGATTCAATTCCTACTCGCGTTAGATATCACCCGTACCGCCAGAGGAATTATAAATTTTAGGTATATTACTGCGCTAGCGAACCTGATAGACAATATCACCGAGATGTATGATGACACCTTCAGGTATACTGGGAAGGAATTGCAAGCTTACAAAACGGAACTGATCCAGCACAGGATGGTTCTCAATTACCTCACAGCGGTGACAGGCGGGTATTGTGTCACCCTAGCAACTCAGTATGGCGTGAAGTGCTGTACATATATCACAAACAGCACCGATGACCCAACCAAGGTCATAGATCAAAAGATGGACGATATCTTGCAATTGAAGTGGGAGTTCCGAAGGAAACACAACCTTACCCTTACTGCTGTGAGTAATGAACTGACCGGCTGGGTTTCATGGTTGAACCCACGCAATTGGTTCTCAGGTTTAGGAGAATGGGCTCAAAATGTTATCGTGAATGTAGGGAAATTTCTCCTTTGTATCCTAGGAGTTGTCATAATGATTGGACTGATATTTAGATGTGTTCGGATTTTAATGCATTGCAAGCGCAGTACCAAATTGATGAGTTTAAGGAGCGAGGGCATTGTTACAACAACTGGTTTAATTTATGCAGATATATTTATATTGGGATTAAAGCAGCAGCAATTATGGATAAATATGCAGATATATTTATCGGAGATCATCATTTACACTCTAAGGAGCAAAACTCTTCAATAGCCGCAACACAAGCAGAATTTAACACCCGCTGCAACTTAAGCCGGTAATTACATCGCGCCGGAGCACATCTCGGAGGACACAGCGGGACACGCAAGCGCTGCCAGCCCTGGACTCAACGGGACTCGTAAGTACCGCCAGCACCGCCAACTACCAACAGCCGCGGACGAACAACATCAGAGCCGCAGTGCTCACAGCGGCTTCCAGCGGCTTCTCAATCGGCACCCGGCGGTCCCCGCAATCAGTGTTCTCCACGGCACCGAAGTTAAGTACAGGGAAAGGTAGGAATCCATGGACATTCAGTAGAAATAAAGTGTTGCCGGCCACCTCCTTTTTCACATTCACTCAAAAGAGTGTAAACATTATATTAATAACTATATTTTCTTTTTCACAGGTACCGCTTTACAATTATATCTATATTCATATTTATATTTAATAATCATTACATGTAATTATATATTTAACATTCCTATATTTATATTTATTATACGCAATTATATATTTAACATCCCCAGCGCTTTCTTTTAAACATTACAATGGTTTCATTTATGACCCATCAATCAAGACAATGTTGTGATAAGACGTGATTCCACGGTCCGTTTCTTTCACCCGTTTCTCCTTTGTTTTTCTCCAAGGTAAAAAGACATCCACTCGGAAGAAGATTTTGATGCACATTTCTACAGACCATTGATGAACATTTCCACAGACCTTTGATGAACTTTTTCACAGACTTTGCGAGACACTTTAGAGACTTTAACTTTCTATGGACACTTGAAAAACTTTGCTTACCACTTACAGCAAAGATACACCTATCCGGACAAGACTTCAACAAGACATCCAAGGACAATTACACACATTATCATATGAATGTATTTATAACACATGTTTCTTATCTTCATCTCTACGATCTTCAGGCAGTGACACACATAGTCGACAGGTGATATAGGTACATATATTAGCACTCACATATTTTCTCCCTCCATGTATCATCAACTAATGTGCACCCCATTTGTTGGAACTAAAAGACGAAAAGAGCTCGGTAGTGTTTGTTAGCCCACTCACAGACCCTTAATACGGGATAAGAAGGATTTAATGTATACTTCGCAATACCTCGAAGCTTGTCTAGAACATGTACGGCACGATGATACATGACCCCTCAGACATGAATTTCATACATACATGCTTTTACTATCCCACTAGGTCATACATTTCCCACCTTCTCCTCTCCTCCCTCCACCCAATCATTTATAGGTATTTCATTGTATTGAATATTTTTCTGCTTAATTGTTTAGATAGTGGCAGTTATTGTTGACTGCCAAAGGGTGGACTGTCAAAGTCGAAAAATATCATGATGCATGCCCCTTGTACTAACCCCTCATGCACATGCACGCTGCTCGTGCACTTGTTCCCCCGTGCGTGCACATACCCGCAAGTTGCGTAGGATCGCTCCGGCGATCGTGCGCATGTGATGTGTATTTACGGCGGAGTTTGTGAGCGTGTAGTGTGCGACTCGATTGTAGCATATTTAACCCAAATAGTGCATTTTGTAGTTACTATTCCCCTAGACCATGTCAGCGAGTATGATTAGTTTAAACTGTTCCTGGACAGAGAGATTCCTCTTTGCATGATAGGAAGGGTCAGATAAAGGTTGAAAGGTGGTGTCTAGTATCCAGCTGTAGGGTATTTTAAGAGTAACATTCCGGTGTTAGTTAGGAAAGGATCGCTCGCTCCTGCATATAGTTATGTACAGAAGTAGATTATGAACATTAACTGTATTTGCTGTAAATTACACATGCGGCGGGAATCCTGAGGATACCTCCCACCAGAGCAGTTGGGGAAAGACACAGCCCACCTGTTCAAATCCACCTATGACCTTTGCTGTAATGTAGAGACACATCCCTGTGTCCAATGAACAATGAGATACAGGTACCATTGTATTGTGAATGTATGTTGTGTATATAAAGACCACTGTTGCCTGGCCAGCCTGATGTCTCTGAAGGCTATCTACCTGATAGCTGAGGACTGGATTCCAGGTCGCGCATGCGAAAGATTCCCCACGTATGTATATATTCTCTGTAGCCATTGTTCATGTTATTCTCTGTTATTATGTTAGATTTCTATGTTAGTTTGTAGTGTATGATTTGTACTGTTTTTCCCCTTTTACTCTGAATAATCCACGGCAGTGTTAGAGCTGCTGCGGTTATAACCAAACACGGTGTTGTGTTTTCACTTTCCTGCAAAGGGCTCTCTTAGCATCTCAATCGCTCAAACTGCATACACATTGTTAAGGTTTTTAAACGTTACATCATTACAGTATTTGACTACTAAGGTTTAGAGTATAAGTATATTCTAACTGTGTTTTATTAACAAGGTTTAAAGGTTATCTACTGTGTGTGCGCCCGCTGTGTGTAATCCGTACACTCAGCGCAGCGTGTGTACGCCAAGTGCGTACCACGTGCAGGATTCTGTACGCAAATAGCGTACAAAGGCCCTCATTCCGAGTTGATCGCTCGGTATTTTTCATCGCATCGCAGTGAAATTCCGCTTAGTACGCATGCGCAATATTCGCACTGCGACTGCGCCAAGTAATTTTACAATGGAGATAGTATTTTTACTCACGGCTTTTTCATCGCTCCGGCGATCGTAATGTGATTGACAGGAAATGGGTGTTACTGGGCGGAAACAGGCCGTTTTATGGGCGTGCGGGAAAAAACGCTACCGTTTCCGGAAAAAACGCAGGAGTGGCCGGGGAAACGGGGGAGTGTCTGGGCGAACGCTGGGTGTGTTTGTGACGTCAAAACAGGAACGACAAGCACTGAACTGATCGCACAGGCAGAGTAAGTCTGAAGCTACTCTGAAACTGCTAAGTAGTTAGTAATCGCAATATTGCGAATACATCGTTCGCAATTTTAAGAAGCTAAGATTCACTCCCAGTAGGCGGCGGCTTAGCGTGTGTAACTCTGCTAAAATCGCCTTGCGAGCGATCAGCTCGGAATGAGGGCCAAAGTGCGTAGCTCGTGCACTTCTTCTAGCGGCCATAGCGGCTCCACGGTAATAGTGAATAGCTTCATGTTTAAAGATAATAATTGACATTATCATGACAGATATGGAATACATACTAACTAATTACCAGTTGCCGGGATGCCGTTTGTCAAGATACCGACAGCGGCATCCCGGTCGCCAGTCTGCCAGCACTAGAAAGCCCCTTGTGGACTCGCTGTGCTCGCCACACTGCAGGCACGATGGCTTGCTGCGCTCGCCACAGGTTTTATTCTCCCTCTATGTGTGTTGCGGACACCCACAGAGGGAGAACAGCCTGGCTCGCCGGTATTCCAGTGGCATTTCACCACCTATCGGGATTCCAGTGTCGGCATTGTGACCGCCGGGATCCAGACAGGCGGTCTCTTGATTGCCTTCCGTCAGATATACCTATTATACAGAAAACTAAGGGGCAAATGTATTTCTAGAGTGGGTATTCCTGCTGTGCCGCCACAGTAGGCATGACCATGGATAGAATTTTTGCCAGCGCTAGGTCACTCTCCAAACCCTTCCAACCATGGCCCTCATTCCGAGTTGATCGCTCGCTAGCTGCTTTTAGCAGCAATGCACACGCTAGGCCGCCTCCCACTGGGAATGTGTCTTAGCTTAGCAGAATTGCTAACGAAAGGTTAGCAGTTCTGCTATTAAATATTTCCCTGCAGTTTCTGAGTAGCTCCAGACCTACTCCTACAATGCGATCACTGCAGACTGTTTGGTCTCTGGTTTGACGTCACAAACACGCCCTGCGTTCGGCCAGCCACTCCCCCGTTTCCCCAGGCACGCCTGCGTTTTTACCTGACACGCCTGCGTTTTTAACATACTCCCGGAAAATGCCAAGTTACCACCCAGAAACACCCACTTCCTGTCAATCACTCACCGATCAGCAGTGCGACTGAAAAGCGTCGCTCGGACCTGTGTAAAATTGCATAGTTTTGAGTAAAAGTACTTTGCGCGTGCGCACTGCGGCCCATGCGCATGCACAGAAATGCCAATTTCTCTTACGTCCTAGAGGATGCTGGGGACCCCAAAAGGACCATGGGATATAGACGGGATCCGCAGGAGACATGGGCACACTATAAGACTTTGAATGGGTGTGAACTGGCTCCTCCCTCTATGCCCCTCCTCCAGACCTCAGTTAGATTCTGTGCCCAGAGATACTGGAAACACACTAGGGGAGCTCTCCTGAGTTTCACTGAAAAGACTTTATGTTAGGTTTTTTATTTTCAGGGAGACCTGCTGGCTACAGGCTCCCTGCTTCGTGGGAGTGAGGGGAGAGAAGCAGAACTACTTCTTCTGAGTTCAAAGGCTCTGCTTCTTAGGCTACTGGACACCATTAGCTCCAGAGGGTTAGATCACTAGGGTGCACCTAGCTGCTTGTTCCCGGAGCCGCGCCGTCAACCCCCTCACAGAGCCAGAAGAAAGAAGCCGGGTGAGTATAAAGAAGATCAGAAGACTTCAGTGACGGCAGAAGACTTCAGTAATGAGGTACCGCGCAGCGGTCGCGTTGCGCGCCATGCTCCCACACACACTTCGGGCGGCACTTGCAGGGTGCAGGGCGCAGGGAGGGCGCCCTGGGCAGCATGATTACTGAAGTTCAGCACTGGCCAGAATATATACATTAGAAGTGCCTAGGCACTAAATATAGCCCCCGCCAGTATAAATATTTAAAATTTGAGCGGGACTACAGCGCGCCGGTGAGGGGGCATGTCTTAGCCCTCACAGCTTACCAGCGCCATTTTCTCTTCACAGGAACAGAGATGCTGGCCCGGACCTCCACTCTCCTGCACAAGTAACAGGGAGCAAAACGGGTGGGGCACAGTATTTTGGTGCGATTAACCCATTAATAACGGCGCAAACAGGTCTGAGGCACTGTGTATTTGCTCTCAGTACCGGGATAGGCGCTGGGGTGTGAGCTGGTAATCTCCCTCTGTGTTTCTCTAACAGGCTTTCCTATAGGTCTGTCCCCTATAGCCAGTGTGTTTGTGCATATCGGTACGTGTGTCGACACATGTCTGAGGCTGAGCGCTCCTCCCCGGAGGAAGTTGCAGTGGGGGCAGATAAGGCGCTGGGAGTGACTCTGTCGGCACCGCCGACTGCTCATTGGGTGGATATGTTGAGTACATTGAATGCAAATGTGGCGTTATTGACTAAAAGGCTGGATAAATCTGATTCTCAGACACAAACGTGGAGAAAATCCATGGAGGACGCCTTATCTGAGGTACAGGCCCCCTCAGGGTCACAAAAGCGTTAATTTACCCAGATGGTGGATACTGATACCGACACAGACTCGGATTCCAGTATCGACTATAGTGAGGCCAGTTTAAATCAAAAACTGGTTAAGAGTATTCAGTACATGATTGTGACAATTAAAGATGTTTTAGAGATGTTTTACATATTTCAGAAGTACCTACTGTTCCTGATACAAGGGTTTGTTTGTATAAGGGAAAAAAGCCTGAGGTGACGTTTCCCCCCTCTCATGAGCTGAACGCTCTTTGTGAAAAAGCTTGGGAATCTCCTGACAAAAGGTGGGAGATTCCCAAGAGAATTCTAATGGCATATCCTTTCCCCTCTGATGACAGGAAAAGTGGGAGTCATCTCCCAATGTGGACAAGGCTCTATCACGACTGTCCAAGAAGGTGGCGCTTCCGTCTCCTGACACTGCTGCCCTAAAGGACCCTGCGGATCGTAAGCAGGAAACGACCTTAAAATCCATTTATGTCACTACGGGTGCGCTGCTCAGACCGGCCGTGGCGTCGGCATGGGTGAGTAGTGCTATTGGCAAGTGGGCAGATAATTTGGCATCTGACATGGATACCCTGGATGGGGATAACATTCTTTTGACTCTCGGTTATATCAGGGATGCTGCAGCTTACCTAAAGGATACGGCAAGGGATATTGGTCTCTTGGGATCAAGGGCCAATACCATGGCAGTCTCAGCCAGGAGAGCGCTGTGGTTTCATCAATGGAATGCTGATGCCGACTCTAAGAAAGCTATGGAAGCTCTCCCTTATAAAAGTAGGGTCTTGTTTGGTGACGGCCTCGCTGACCTGGTGTCTACTGCTACAGAGGGTAAGTCATCCTTTCTTCCTTATGTTCCGGCACAACAGAAAAAGACGCCTCACTATCAGATGCAGTCCTTTCGGCCTAATAAATACAAAAAAGGGAGAGGGTCGTCCTTCCTTGCCTCTAAAAGTAGAGGATGGGGAAAAAGGTCTCCTGCTGTGCCAAGCTCCCAGGAGCAGAAGTCCTCCCCAGCTTCTGCCAAGTCCACCGCATGACGCTGGGGCTCCTCTACGGGAGTCCGTACCGGTGGGGGCACGTCTCCGACTCTACAGTCAGGTCTGGTTTCACTCGGGCCTGGATCCTTGGGTGTTAGACATAGTGTCTCAAGGGTACAAGCTGGAGTTTCAGGAGGTGCCCCCCCCCCCCCCCCCCCCACCACCACCGATTTTTCAAATCAGCCTTGCCAGTTTCTATCCCAGAAAGGGAAGTAGAGCGTGCTGTGTCAACAGCGTGTCATTGTCACGGTACCCCCGTCTCAACTGGGAGAAGGGTTTTATTCGAGCCTATTTGTCGTACCAAGGCCGGATGGCTCGGTCAGACCGATCCTGAACCTAAAATCCCTCAATCTGTATTTGAAAACTTTCAAGTTCAAGATGGAATCTCTTCGGGCAGTGATCTCCAGTCTGGAAGGGGGGGATTTTATGGCGTCAGTCGACATAAAAGATGCCTACTTACATGTCCCAATATATCCTCCACATCAAGCTTTCCTGAGCTCTGCGGTTCAGGATTGTCATTACCAATTTCAGACGTTGCCATTTGGTCTTTCCATGGCCCCGAGGATCTTCACCAAAGTAATGGCAGAAATGATGGTGCTCCTACGCAAACAGGGTGTCACAATTATCCCGTACTTGGATGATCTCCTGATAAAGGCGAGATCAAAGGAGCAGTTGCTAAGAAGCGTGGCACTCTCCCTGACAGTGCTGCAACAACATGGTTGGATTCTAAATTTGCCAAAGTCACAGTTGATTCCGACAACTCGGCTGTCTTTCTTGGGCATGATTCTGGACACGGAACTGCAGAGAGTGTTTCTCCCTGGGGAAAAAGCTCTGGAAATCCGGACAATGGTCAAGGAGATTCTGAAACCGGCAAGAGTGTCGATCCATCAATGTACTCGGGTGCTGGGGAAGATGGTTGCAGCTTACGAAGCCATTCCGTTTGGCAGGTTTCATGCCCGGGTGTTTTAGTGGGACCTGTTGGACAAGTGGTCCGGGTCTCACCTGCACATGCACCGGAAAATAAGTCTATCTTCCAGGACCAGAATATCTCTCCTGTGGTGGCTTCAAAGTTCTCACCTCCTAGAGGGACGCAGGTTCGGGATCCAGGATTGGGTCTTGGTGACCACGGATGCCAGTCTCCGAGGCTGGGGAGCAGTCACACAGGGACAAAACTTCCAGGGAAAATGGTCAAGCCAGGAAGCTTGTCTGCACATAAACGTTCTGGAATTAAGAGCCATCTACAACGGCCTTCTGCAAGCGGAATACTTTCTTCGAGGACTACCTGTCCTGATTCAGTCGGACAACGTAACAGCGGTGGCATACATAAACCGCCAGGGCGGAACAAAGAGCAGAGCGGCAATGGCGGAGGCCACAAAAGTTCTCCACTGGGCAGAAAAACATGTAAGCGCTCTGTCAGCGGTCTTCCTTCCGGGCGTGGACAACTGGGAAGCAGATTTCCTCAGCAGACACGATCTCCATCCAGGAGAGTGGGGTCTTCATCAAGAGGTTTTTGCAGAAGTGACAAGTCATTGGGGAATTCCTCAAATAGACATGATGGCGTATCGCCTCAACAAGAAGCTTCTGAGATATTGTTCCAGGTCAAGGGACCCTCAAGCCAGTGCGGGGAACGCCCTGGTGACTCCGTGGGTGTTTCAGTCGGTATATGTGTTCCCTCCACTTCCACTCATTCCAAAAGTGATAAGGATCATAAGAAGAACAAGGGTTCAGGTGGTACTCATTGTTCCAGATTGGCCACGGAGGGCCTGGTATCCGGATCTTCAGGAATTGCTCATAGAAGATCCCTGGCCTCTTCCTCTCAGAGAGGATCTGTTACTGCAGGGGCCGTGCGTCTTCCAAGACTTACCGCAGTTGCGTTTGACGGCGTGGAAGTTGAACGCCAAATCCTAGCTCGAAAGGGTATTCCAAGGGAAGTCATCCTTAATGCTAGAAACGAGGTCACGGCGAAGCATTATCACCGTATTTGGAGAAAGTATGTGTCTTGGTGTGAAGCCAAGAAGGCTCCTACGGAGGAGTTTCAGCTGGGTCGTTTCCTCCATTTTTTGCAGGCAGGTGTGGATGCGGGCCTGAAATTAGGTTCTATTAAAGTGCAGATTTCGGCTTTATCTATTTTCTTTCAGAAAGAATTGGCCACCCTTCCAGAAGTTCAGACTTTCGTGAAGGGAGTACTGCACATCCATCCTCCGTTTGTGCCACCCGTGGCACCGTGGGATCTTGACGTGGTGTTGCAATTTCTTATGTCTCACTGGTTTGAACCTTTGCGAAAGGTTGAGTTGAAATTTCTCACTTGGAAAGTGGTCATGCTTTTGGCCTTGGCGTCCGCAAGACGGGTGTCGGAATTGGCGTCTTTGTCTCACAAGAGCCCCTATTTGATTTTCCATGTGGATAGAGCGGAATTGAGAACTCGTCAACAATTTCTGTCGAAGGTGGTTTATTCGTTTCACATAAACCAAACTATTGTGGTGCCTGTGGCTACGGATGCCTTGGCTGTTTCAAAATCTCTCGATGTAGTCAGAGCTTTGGAAATTTTATGTCGCCAGAACAGCTCAAATTAGGAAATCAGAGGCTCTGTTTGTCCTATATGCTCCCAACAAAATTGGGGCTCCTGCTTCCAAGCAGACTATTGCCCGCTGGATCTGTAATACGATTCGGCATGCTCATTCTATGGCTGGATTACTGTTGCCGAAGTTAGTGAAAGCCCATTCTACCAGGAAGGTGGGCTCATCTTGGGCGGCTGCCCGAGGAGTCTCGGCGCTTCAACTTTTCAGAGCAGCTACGTGGTCGGGTTCAAACACTTTTGCTAAGTTCTACAAGTTTGATACCCTGGTTGATGAGGACCTCATGTTTGCTCAATCGGTGCTGCAGAGTCGTCCGCACTCTCCCGCCCGGTCTGGAGCTTTGGTATAGACCCCATGGTCCTTTTGGAGTCCCCAGCATCCTCTAGGACGTAAGAGAAAATAGGATTTTAATACCAACCGGTAAATCCTTTCCTCCTAGTCCGTAGAGGATGCTGGGCGCCCGTCCCTGTGCGGACTGTTTTTGCAGTAGTATTGATAGTTATTGCTTCTATTACACGAAGGTTGTGTATCGGTTATGTTCAGCTTGTTGCTGTTAACTGGTATTGCTTAAAAGCCATGTTGTACGGTGTGTTGTGGTGTGAGCTGGTATGTATCTCACCCTTGGTTAACAAAAATCCTTTTCCTCGAAATGTCCGTCTCCCTGGGCACAGTTCCTATAACTGAGGTCTGGAGGAGGGGCATAGAGGGAGGAGCCAGTTCACACCCATTCAAAGTCTTATAGTGTGCCCATGTCTCCTGCGGATCCCGTCTATACCCCATGGTCCTTTTGGAGTCCCCAGCATCCTCTACGGACTAGGAGAAAAGGATTTACCGGTAGGTATTAAAATCCTATTTCTCTAACGTCCTAGTGGATGCTGGGGACTCCGTAAGGACCATGGGGAATAGACGGGCTCCGCAGGAGACATGGGCACTTTAAGAAAGAATTTAGATTCTGGTGTGCTCTGGCTCCTCCCTCTATGTCCCTCCTCCAGACCCCAGTTTGAATCTGTGCCCGGACGAGCTGGGTGCTACTCAGTGAGCTCTCCTGAGCTTGCTATAAGAAAGTATTTTGTTAGGTTTTTTATTTTCAGGGAGCTCTGCTGGCAACAGACTCCCTGCATCGTGGGACTGAGGGGAGAGAAGCAGCCCTACTCTCTGAAGCTAGGTCCTGCTTCTTAGGCTACTGGACACCATTAGCTCCAGAGGGATCGTACACAGGATCTCACCCTCGTCGTCCGATCCCAGAGCCGGAAGACAGAAGCCGGGTGAGCATAAGAAGCAAGAAGACTTCGAAATCGGCGGCAGAAGACTCCAGTCTTCACTGAGGTAGCGCACAGCACTGCAGCTGTGCGCCATTGCTCCCACACTACACCCACATACTCCGGTCACTGTAAGGGTGCAGGGCGCAGGGGGGGGCGCCCTGGGTAGCAATTAGAGACCTCTTTGGCAAAAGTTTGCATATACAGTTGGGCACTGTATATATGTATGAGCCCCCGCCAAAAATTGTACATGAAAGCGGGACAGAAGCCCGCCGTCGAGGGGGCGGGGCTTCTTCCTCAGCACTCACCAGCGCCATGTTTTTTCTCCACAGCACCGCTGAGAGGAAGCTCCCCAGTCTCTCCCCTGCAGTTACACGGTAGAAGAGGGTAAAAGAGAGGGTGGGGGGCACATAATTAGGCGCAAAAATCAATATAAACAGCAGCTACTGGGTTAACATTAAGTTACTGTGTTATTCCTGGGTTAATAGCGCTGGGGTGTGTGCTGGCATACTCTCTCTCTGTCTCTCCAAAGGGCCTTATGGGGGAATTGTCTTCAGATGAGCATTCCCTGAGTGTGGTGTGTCGGTACGTGTGTGTCGGCATGTCTGAGGTAAAAGGCTCCCCTAAGGAGGAGATGGAGCAAATATGTGTGTGAGAGGGTGTCTCCGTCAACAACGCCGACACCTGTTTGGATATGTGTAATTAAGTGCTAAGGTGAATTTATTGCACAAAAGATTAGAGAACAGACAGGGAATCTACCCATGTCTGTCCCTATGTCGCAGAGACCTTCAGAGTCTCTCAATGTTCACTATCCAAAATAATAGACACTGATATCGACACGGAGTTTGACTCCAGTGTCGACTACGATAATGCAAAGTTACAGCCAAAATGGCAGAAAAGTATTCAATATATGATTATTGTAATAAAAGATGATTTGCATATCACTGATGACTCATCTGTCCCTGACACAAGGGTACACATGTTTAAGGGGAAGAAAGCTGAGGTGAATTTCCCTCCTCTCATTATGAAAAAGAGCAGGAATCTCCAGACAAGAGACTGCAGTTTCCCACAAAGAATTCTCAGGCAGTATCCTTTCCCCACTAGGGCCAGGATATGATGGGAATCTTCCCCTAGGGTGTCACGTTTGCCCAAAAGGTAGCCCTGACGTAACAGCTATTCTCAGGGATCCTGCAGATAGCGTGCACATTCTGGTACACTACTCAGACCGGCGATTGTGTCGGCATGGGTTTATAGCGCTGTGGCAGCGTGGACAGGTACCTTATCAGCAGAGATTGACACCCTAGTATGTATATATATATATATATATATATATGTATATATAGAGATATATATATATTAAAGATGCTGTCTTAAGAGATATATATATATATATAAAACATGCCCAAAGAGACATGAGTATACTGGGTCCTAGAGTCAAAGCTATGTCGATTTCTGCTTGACGTGTCCTGTAGAATATGCAATGGACAGATGATGCCGACTTAAGAGGCATATGGAAGGCTGAGGATTGTGTGGAGAAGGGTTCTCGGACCTGGTCTCCACAGCTATAGCTGGTAATTCTGATATTTTGCCTTATATTCCTGCACCGCCTAGGAAAGCACGACATTATCAAATGCAGCCTTTCGAACAAAGAAACAAGAATGTCCGAGGTGCGTCCTTTCTTGCCAGAGGCGGGGGCAGAGGAAAGAAGCTGCACAACACAGCTAGTTCCCCGGAACAGAAGTCCTCCCCGGCCTCTACAAAAATCCACTGCATGTCGCTGGGGCTCCACAGGCGGAGCTAGGCCCGGTGGGGGCACGCCTTCGTAAGTTCAGCCACAAGTGGGTTCACTCCCTGTTAGATCCCTTGGCAATAGATATTGTGTCTCAGGGATACAAGCTGGACTTTGAGAAGATGCCCCCTCACCGACGGCCCTGCCGGCTTCCCCCCACGAGAGGGAAACAGTGTTAACTGCAATTCACAAATTGTATCTTCAATAGGTGCTGGTCAAGGTTCCCCTCCTTCAACAAGGAAGGGGTTATTATTCGACCATGTTGTAGTCCCGAAACCAGACAGTTCGGTCAGACCCATATTGAATTTAAAATCCCTGAACATATACCTGAAAAGGTTCAAGTTCAAGATGGAATCGCTAAGAGCGGTCATTGCAAGCCTGAAAGGGGGAGAATTTATGGTGACTCTGGACATAAAGGATGCATACCTTCATGTCCCCATTTATCCACCTCATCAGGCGTACATCAGAATTGCGGTACGGGATTGTCATTACCAATTTCAGACGTTGCCGTTTGGTCTCTCCACGGCCCCGAGAATATTCACCCAGGTAATGGCGGAAATGATGGTGCTCCTGCGGAAGCAAGGTGTCACTATTATCACGTACTTGGACGATCTCTTCATAAAAGCGAGATCAAGAGAGCAGTTGCTGAATAGCGTATCACTTTCTCTGGAAGTGCTACGGCAACATGGCTGGATTCTATATATTCCAAAGTCGCAGTTGGTTCCAACATCTCATCTGCCTCTCCTAGGCATGATCCTAGACACAGACCAGAAAAGGGTTTATCTCCCGATAGAGAGAGCTCAGGAGCTCGTGACACTGGTCAGGAATCTATTAAAACCAAAACAGGTGTCAATGCATCACTGCACTCGAGTCCTGGGAAGGATGGTGGCATCATACGAGGCCATTCCCTTTGGCAGGTTCCATGCAAGGACCTTCCAATGGGACTTACTGGACAAGTGGTCCGGATCACATCTTCAAATGCATCGGTTAATCACCCTATCCCCCAGAGCCAGGGTGTCTCTCCTGTGGTGGCTGCAGAGTGCTCACCTTCTCGAAGGTCGCAGATTCGGCATTCAGGACTGGGTCCTGGTGACCATGGATGCAAGCCTCCGAGGGTGGGGGGCAGTCACACAGGGAAGAAATTTCCAAGGGCTGTGGTCAAGTCAGGAGACTTGCCTTCACATCAACATCCTGGAACTAAGGGCCATATACAACGCCCTACGTCAAGCGGAGTCCCTGCTTCGCGACCAACCGGTTCTGATTCAGTCAGACAATATCACCGCAGTGGCTCATGTAAACCGCCAAGGCGACACAAGGAGCAGGGTGGCGATGGTAGAAGCCACCAGAATTCTTCGCTGGGTGGAGAATCACGTAAGCGCACTGTCAGCAGTGTTCATTCCGGGAGTGGACAACTGGGAAGCAGACTTCCTCAGCAGGCACGACTTCCACCCGGGAGAGTGGGGACTTCATCAAGAAGTCTTCATGCATATTGCAAGTCGGTGGGAACTGCCAGAGGTGGACATGATGGCATCCCGCCTCAACAAAAAGCTGCAGAGATATTGCGCCAGGTCAAGAGACCCTCAGGCGATAGCTGTGGACGCACTGGTGACACCGTGGGTGTTCCCGTCGGTCTATGTATTTCCTCCTCTTCCTCTCATACCCAAGGTGCTGAGAATCATAAGGAAAAGAGGAGTGAGAACAATACTCTTTGTTCCGGATTGGCCAAGAAGGACTTGGTATCCAGATCTGCAAGAAATGCTCACAGAGGACCCGTGGCCTCTGCCTCTAGGACAGGACTTGTGCAACAGGGGCCCTGTCTGTTCCAAGACTTACCGCTGCTGCGTTTGACGGCATGGCGGTTGAACGCCGGATCCTAGCAGAAAAAGGCATTCCGGATGAGGTCATTCCTACGCTGATAGAGGCTAGGAAGGATGTGACGGCTCAACATTATCACCGTACATGGCGAAAATATGTGGCCTGGTGTGAGGCCAGGAATGCCCCTATGGAGGACTTCCAGCTGGGCCGTTTCCTTCACTTCCTACAGTCGGGAGTGACTTTGGGCCTTAAATTGGGTTCCATTAAGGTTCAGATTTCGGCCTTATCCATTTTCTTTCAAAAAGAACTGGCTTCTCTGCCTGAAGTTCAGACGTTTGTAAAGGGAGTGCTGCCTCCAGTGGCACCTTGGGATCTTTACGTGGTGTTGAGGTTCCTGAAATCACACTGGTTTGAACCACTCAAAACGGTTGAAGTAAAATATCTCACGTGGAAGGTGGTCATGCTATTAGCCTTGGCTTCGGCTAGGCGTGTGTCAGAATTGGCGGCTTTGTCACATAAAAGCCCTTATCTGGTTTTCCATGCGGATAGAGCAGAATTGCGGACCCGCCCACAATTTCTGCCGAAAGTGGTTTCATCCTTTCATATAAACCAACCTATTGTGGTGCCTGTGGCTACTACTGACTTGGAGGATTCCGAGTCACTGGATGTAGTCGGGGCTTTGAAGGTTTATGTAGCCAGAACGGCTAAGGTCAGGAAAACAGAATCTTTGTTTATCCTGTATGCTTCCAACAAGCTTGGGGCGCCTGCTTCAAAGCAAACTATTGCTCGCTGGATCTGTAACACGATTCAGCAGGCTCATTCTGCGGCTGGGTTGCCGCTGTCTAAATCAGTTAAGGCCCATTCCACAAGGAAGGTGGGCTCTTCTTGGGCGGCTGCCCGAGGGGTCTCGGCATTACAGCTTTGCCGAGCGGCTACTTGGTCAGGTTCAAACACCTTTGCAAAGTTCTACAAGTTTGATACCCTGGCTGAGGAGGACCTTGTGTTTGCTCATTCCGTGCTGCAGAGTCATCCGCACTCTCCCGCCCGTTTGGGAGCTTTGGTATAATCCCCATGGTCCTTACGGAGTCCCCAGCATCCACTAGGACGTTAGAGAAAATAAGATTTTACTTACCGGTAAATCTATTTCTCGTAGTCCGTAGTGGATGCTGGGCGCCCGTCCCAAGTGCGGACTTCTTCTGCAATGCTTGTATATAGTTATTGCTTAAATAAGGGTTATGTTATAGTTGCATCAGAGTTTATCTGATGCTCTGTGATTGTTCATACTGTTAACTGGGTAAAGTTATCACAAGTTATACGGTGTGATTGGTGTGGCTGGTATGAGTCTTACCCTGGATTCCCAAAATCCTTTCCTTGTACTGTCAGCTCTTCCGGGCACGGTTTCTCTAACTGAGGTCTGGAGGAGGGACATAGAGGGAGGAGCCAGAGCACACCAGAATCTAAATTCTTTCTTAAAGTGCCCATGTCTCCTGCGGAGCCCGTCTATTCCCCATGGTCCTTACGGAGTCCCCAGCATCCACTACGGACTACGAGAAATAGATCTACCGGTAAGTAAAATCTTATTTTTTTGCCTGATCGCTGTATAGCGAAAATCTGCAACGAGCAAACAACTCGGAATGACCACCCATGTCATATACATGTGCTCTACTATTAGGTGCATGCAGACAGGGATGCTGGCAGGGGGGCAGGGTGGATACAAAGTGCTGGAATACCTGTGTACTGTTGGTGATGGTACAGTATGGCAGTATGGAGAAATGGTACACACCAGCCGATCCCCTGAAGTCAGTGTACAGCCCAGTATTTAACCAGAGAAGTGGTTTATTCAGCAGAGTTCTGGATATATATTCGTGTTCACCCTTTTCCCATTATTTTAGTATCACTCAAATGTATTAAAGGGATTTGAAGCAGTTTTCTTGAAACACTGCTCCAAACCCTTTAGTTGTCATTTTTTTAGTAACCCACATCGCAGTTCCACTATTTATAATGGGAAATGCGATATGGTGGAATTTACTAAAAAAAAATATTTTTAAAAACACAGCAGTGTGCCCTGTGATAATAACTCCAGCTCCAACTGGAGTAATCACAGGGCAGCACTGCAATAAGCAGCCTATTGCACAGCTTTCTCAGACCCCCCCCCCCCCCCAGGCTCCGGTGAACGGCTCTGTGTGTCCGATGGACACACAAGCTGATCACCTTTGTAAAAAAAAACAAGTTTACATTTTTTTTTACTTACCAGTCCCAGGAGCCGGGGATCGGTGCTCCGGTGAGCACCGGGTCTTCCATGTTCTGCGCTGTGACCCTAATGCAGTAAAGTGACACTGCAAAGTGGCAGCTCACTTTACAGCATCGGGGGTCACAGCACAGAAGCAGGATCTGGTGGGTGCCCAACAGCCCTTCTGGAGCAGCGGACACCGGCTCCTGGGACTGGTAAGTATAAATCCAGGGGGGGGGGGGAGCTGTATGCAGCGGGGGAGTAGTTGTGGCAGGGGGAGAGCCCAGCGATGGTGGTAGCGATGGACTACGGCGCATGCGCATCAGGACATCAGGGTATTTTTTTAAGAAAAACATTCCAATAATGCTGCGGAGAGACATCGCAGGGACAGAGATTTCTCGCAAGCTCTATCCATTCATGCGATAATTGATACATCCATGCGATGTACTCAATTATCTCATTGCGAGTCTGGCCGATATTATCATCAGATGCAGATGGTGATAAATCGCCCCCTTAGTGAGTACTTCAGCAAGATTCTCCTCATTGGCAATGTGAATCATATCAACGGATCCCTTCTCCACAAGCTCACAGATAAAGTAATGCCTGATTTTAATGTGCTTGGATCTTCTTGGATTTGCCTCTCTTTTACCACACTTGATGTTGATGGTATGCCCCATACTTATGAGACTCAATTTACCCAAAGTCTCTGAGATGTAGGGTTTCCTTGGCTGACTCCGGTAATTCCATATATTCTGCCTCGGTAGTAGAGGAGGTCATGGTAATCTGTTTCCTTTTCATCCAGTTTACCATTGCGCATGTCAGCAGGAACAGGTATCCCTTGTAAAAAATGGTGATCATCCTCATCTGCCTCCCATTTGACATCAGAGTATGACTCCATCATTGAGTTTCCAGAACTAAAAAACTTTCGTTTCAAGGAAAGTATCCCTTTCAGATATCTCAGGATCCTCTTGACGGCTTTCCATCCTGCCTTTGTTGTCATCCAGAATTAGTGGTAAACTGACCCACTTCACTCACTGCATGCATTATATCAGGGCAAGTCCCAACACTTGCATACATCAAGTGCCTAATGGTATTTTGATAAGAAACATATTTCATATCCTCAATTTCCTCTTCACTCTTCAGTGACATGTCTTTAGTAAGTTTGGTGCCCTTGTGTATGGGGGTGCCTATCGGTTTCGCATATGACACATCCCATATTTTTCGAGTATGTTCTTGACATAGGTCTGTTGGTCCACAGATAAAAATCTTCTCTAAATCTTGATTAATTCTTAGACCTACAGTAGTAAGTAATGCACTGGACCTAGGTCTTTCATTTGGAATTTTTGTCCAAGCAAATTTTTCACTTCAACAATGTGTTTTTCTGGCCTGCCAAAAGCAGTCACTCACAGACATGATGACAATAAAAGCTTCTTCTGTATGTCCTTGTGGTAGAGGCAGTGACATGTTTTTTAGCGTTCAAAACCCATCTCTGCCTTTGTTGGATGTGCTTGGACAGCCAGGTCTCTGCCCACCTTGAATGACTCTCCTGCCGTTATCAAAAGCAATGCAGCAAACCCAAACTTGTTGGCGATGAATTTCAGCTGCTGATGTGCCCTTTAGGCACAGTATTCCGACCACACTACAAAACTCAATGTTTGACCATGTTTCCATCATCCCCGCCATCTTTTAACTAGAGATGTGCACCGGACATTTTTCGGGTTTTGTGTTTTGGTTTTGGATTCGGTTCCGCGGCCGTGTTTTGGATTCGGACGCGTTTTGGCAAAACCTCACCGAAAAATTTTTGTTGGATTCGGGTCTGTTTTGGATTCGGGTGTTTTTTACAAAAAACCCTAAAAAACAGCTTAAATCATAGAATTTGGGGGTCATTTTGATCCCATAGTTTTACTAACCTCAATAACCATAATTTCCACTCATTTCCAGTCTATTCTGAACACCTCACACCTCACAATATTATTTTTAGTCCTAAAATTTGCACCGAGGTCGCTGGATGGCTAAGCTAAGCGACACAAGTGGCCGACACAAACACCTGGCCCATCTAGGAGTGGCACAGCAGTGTCAGGCAGGATGGCACTTCAAAAAAATAGTCCCCAAACAGCACATGATGCAAAGAAAAAAAGATGCGCACCAAGGTCGCTGTGTGACTAAGCTAAGCGACACAAGTGGCCGACACAAACACCTGGCCCATCTAGGAGTGGCACTGCAGTGTCAGGCAGGATGGCACTTCAAAAAAATAGTCCCCCAAACAGCACATGATGCAAAGAAAAAAAGAGGCGCACCAAGGTCGCTGTGTGACTAAGCTAAGCGACACAAGTGGCCGACACAAACACCTGGCCCATCTAGGAGTGGCACTGCAGTGTCAGACAGGATGGCACTTCAAAAAAATTGTCCCCAAACAGCACATGATGCAAAGAAAAATTAAAGAAAAAAGAGGTGCAAGATGGAATTGTCCTTGGGCCCTCCCACCCACCCTTGTGTTGTATAAACAGGACATGCACACTTTAACGAACCCATCATTTCAGCGACAGGGTCTGCCACACGACTGTGACTGAAATGACTGGTTGGTTTGGGCCCCCACCAAAAAAAGAAGCAATCAATCTCTCCTTGCACAAACTGGCTCTACAGAGGCAAGATGTCCACCTCATCATCATCCTCCGATTCCTCACCCCTTTCACTGTGTACATCCTCCTCCTCACAGATTATTAATTCGTCCCCACTGGAATCCACCATCTCAGGTCCCTGTGTACTTTGTGGAGGCAATTGCTGCTGGTGAATGTCTCCACGGAGGAATTGATTATAATTAATTTTGATGAACATCATCTTCTCCACATTTTCTGGAAGTAACCTCGTACGCCGATTGCTGACAAGGTGAGCGGCTGCACTAAACACTCTTTCGGAGTACACACTGGAGGGAGGGCAACTTAGGTAGAATAAAGCCAGTTTGTGCAAGGGCCTCCAAATTGCCTCTTTTTCCTGCCAGTATATGTACGGACTGTCTGACGTGCCTACTTGGATGCGGTCACTCATATAATCCTCCACCATTCTTTCAATGGTGAGAGAATCATATGAAGTGACAGTAGACGACATGTCAGTAATCGTTGGCAGGTCCTTCAGTCCGGACCAGATGTCAGCACTCGCTCCAGACTGCCCTGCATCACCGCCAGCGGGTGGGCTCGGAATTCTTAGCCTTTTCCTCGCAACCCCCAGTTGCGGGAGAATGTGAAGGAGGAGATGTTGACGGGTCACGTTCCGCTTGACTTGACAATTTTCTCACCAGCAGGTCTTTGAACCTCTGCAGACTTGTGTCTGCCGGAAAGAGAGATACAACGTAGGTTTTAAATCTAGGATCGAGCACGGTGGCCAAAATATAGTGCTATGATTTCAACAGATTGACCACCCGTGAATCCTGGTTAAGCGAATTAAGGGCTCCATCCACAAGTCCCACATGCCTAGCGGAATCGCTCTGTTTTAGCTCCTCCTACAATGTCTCCAGCTTCTTCTGCAAAAGCCTGATGAGGGGAATGACCTGACTCAGGCTGGCAGTGTCTGAACTGACTTCACGTGTGGCAAGTTCAAAGGGTTGCAGAACCTTGCACAATGTTGAAATCATTCTCCACTGCGCTTGAGTCAGGTGCATTCCCCCTCCTTTGCCTATATCGTGGGCAGATGTATAGGCTTGAATGGCCTTTTGCTGCTCCTCCATCCTCTGAAGTATATAGAGGGTTGAATTCCACCTCGTTACCACCTCTTGCTTCAGATGATGGCAGGGCAGGTTCAGGAATGTTTGGTGGTGCTCCAGTCTTCTGTACGCGGTGGCTGAATGCCGAAAATGGCCCGCAATTCTTCGGGCCACTGACAGCATCTCTTGCACGCCCCTGTCGTTTTTTAAATAATTCTGCACCACCAAATTCAATGTATGTGCAAAACATGGGACGTGCTGGAATTTGCCCAGATGTAATGCACGCACAATATTGCTGGCGTTGTCCGATGTCACAAATCCCCAGGAGAGTCCAATTGGGGTAAGCCATTCTGCGATGATGTTCCTCAGTTTCCGTAAGAGGTTGTGTGCCTCTTCTGGAAAGCGGTGATACAAAGCGTAGCCTGCCTAGGAACGAGTTGGCGTTTGCGAGATGCTGCTACTGGTGCCGCCGCTGCTGTTCTTGCTGCGGGAGGCAATACATCTACCCAGTGGGCTGTCACAGTCCTGAGTCTGCCCTGCTCCACTTGTCCACATGTCCGTGGTTAAGTGGACATTGGGTACAACTGCATTTTTTAGGACACTGGTGAGTCTTTTTCTGAGGTCTGTGTACATTTTCGGTATCGTCTGCCTAGAGAAATGGAACCTAGATGGTATTTGGTACCGGAGACACAGTACCTCAATCAAGTCTCTAGTTGGCTCTGAATTAACGGTGGATACCGGAACCACGTTTCTCACCGCCCAGGCTGCCAAGGCCTGAGTTATCTGCTTTGCAGCAGGATGACTGCTGTGATATTTCATCTTCCTCGCAAAGGACTGTTGGACAGTCAATTGCTTACTGGAAGTAGTACAAGTGGTCTTCCGACTTCCCCTCTGGGATGACGATCGACTCCCAGCAGCTACAACAGCAGCGCCAGCAGCAGTAGGCGTTACACTCAAGGATGCATCGGAGGAATCCCAGGCAGGAGAGGACTCGTCAGACTTGCCAGTGACATGGCCTGCAGGACTATTGGCTTTCCTGGGTAAGGAGGAAATTGACACTGAGGGAGTTGGTGGTGTGGTTTGTAGGAGCTTGGTTACAAGAGGAAGGGATTTAGTGGTCAGTGGACTGCTTCCACTGTCACCCAAAGTTTTTGAACTTGTCACTGACTTATGATGAATGCGCTGCAGGTGACGTATAAGGGAGGATGTTCCAAGGTGGTTAACGTCCTTACCCCTACTTATTACAGCTTGACAAAGGCAACACACGGCTTGACACCTGTTGTCCGCATTTGTGTTGAAATAATTCCACACCGAAGAGCTGATTTTTTTTGTATTTTGACCAGGCATGTTAATGGCCATATTCGTCCCACGGACAACAGGTGTCTCCCCGGGTGCCTGACTTAAACAAACCACCTCACCATCAGAATCCTCCTTGTCAATTTCCTCCCCAGCGCCAGCAACACCCATATCCTCATCCTGGTGTACTTCAACAGTGACATCTTCAATTTGACTATCAGGAACTGGACTGCAGGTGCTCCTTCCAGCACTTGCAGGGGGCGTGCAAATGGTGGAAGGCGCAAGCTCTTCCCGTCCAGTGTTGGGAAGGTCAGGCATCGCAACCGACACAATTGGACTCTCCTTGGGGATTTGTGATTTAGAAGAACGCACAGTTCTTTGCTGTGCTTTTGCCAGCTTAAGTCTTTTCATTTTTCTAGCGAGAGGATGAGTGCTTCCATCCTCATGTGAAGCTGAACCACTAGCCATGAACATAGGCCAGGGCCTCAGCCGTTCCTTGCCACTCCGTGTCGTAAATGGCATATTGGCAAGTTTACGCTTCTCCTCAGACGCTTTTTTGGATTTTACATGCTCTCTACTATGACATTGGGCATCGGCCTTGGCAGACGACGTTGATGGCATTTCATCGTCTCGGCCATGACTAGTGGCAGCAGCTTCAGCACGAGGTGGAAGTGGATCTTGATCTTTCCCTATTTTAACCTCCACATTTTTGTTCTCCATTTTTTAATGTGTGGAATTATATGCCAGTAACTATCAATAGCAATGGCCTACTACTATATATACTGCGCACAACTGAAATGCACCACAGGTATGGATGGATAGTATACTTGACGACACAGAGGTAGGTAGAGCAGTGGCCTTCCGTACCGTACTGCTATATATACTGGTGGTCACTGTCAGCAATCTGCAAAACTAAAATGCACCACAGGTATAGAATGTAGATGGATAGTATACTTAATGACAACACAGAGGTAGGTACAGCAGTGGCCTTCCGTACCGTACTGCTATATATAGTATACTGGTGGTCACTGTGTCAGCAAACTGCAAAACTAAAATGCACCACAGGTATAGAATGTAGATGGATAGTATACTTAATGACGACACAGAGGTAGGTACAGCAGTGGCCTTCCGTACTGCTATATATAGTATACTGGTGGTCACTGTGTCAGCAAACTGCAAAACTAAAATGCACCACAGGTATAGAATGTAGATGGATAGTATACTTAATGACGACACAGAGGTAGGTACAGCAGTGGCCTTCCGTACTGCTATGTATAGTATACTGGTGGTCACTGTGTCAGCAAACTGCAAAACTAAAATGCACCACAGGTATAGAATGTAGATGGATAGTATACTTAATGACGACACAGAGGTAGGTACAGCAGTGGCCTACTGTACCGTAATACTATATATTATATACTGGTGGTCACTGGTCAGCAAAACTCTGCACTGTACTCCTCCTATATAATATTATACTGGTGGTCCCCAGTCCCCACAATAAAGCAGCACACTGAGCACAGATATGGAGTGTTTTTCAGGCAGACAACGTATACTGGTGGTCACTGTCCAGCAAAACTCTGCACTGTACTCCTGCTATATAATACAGCTGCTCCCCAGTCCCCACAATTAAGCAGTGTGAGCACAGATATATGCAGCACACTGAGCACAGATATGGACCGTTTTTTTCAGGCAGAGAACGGATAACTGGTGGTCACTGATCAGCAAAACTCTGCACTGTACTCCTCCTATATAATACTGATGGTCCCCAGTCCCCACAATAAAGCAGTGTGAGCACAGATATATGCAGCACACTGAGCACAGATAAGGAGCGTTTTTTTCAGGCAGAGAACGGATAAAACTGGTGGTCACTGATCAGCAAAACTCTGCACTGTACTCCTCCTATATT
The DNA here is from genome assembly GCF_028390025.1 of Pseudophryne corroboree. Taxonomy (NCBI): domain Eukaryota; kingdom Metazoa; phylum Chordata; class Amphibia; order Anura; family Myobatrachidae; genus Pseudophryne; species Pseudophryne corroboree. The sequence goes on along the minus strand of NC_086444.1, from coordinate 129,684,272 downwards.
ATACAGCTGCTCCCCAGTCCTCCCCACAATTAAGCAATAGTGCACAATCAAGTTCAACAATAACGGAGAGGACGCCAGCCACGTCCTCTCCCTAACATTTCCAATGTACGAGTGAAAATGGCGGCGACGCACGGCTGCTTATATAGAATCCGGATCTCGCGAGAATCCGACAGCGGGATGATGACGTTCGGGCGCGCTCGGGTTAACCGAGCCATACGGGAGAATCCGAGTATGCCTCGGACCCGTGTAAAATGGGTGAAGTTCGGGGGGGTTCGGTTTCCGAGAAACCGAACCCGCTCATCACTACTTTTAACTGAAGTTGGGACAGTATAACTAATATGAGGTGCAGCCTAATGGCCATGAGGGGAAGCAGTGGTTTACTCGCTCTGGCTTAGTGGGAAATGAAAACAGGGAACATTATACACGCAGGAGATCTTGTTACCTTACTTACTGAACCACCTTCATATTTATATTCAACATAATTTAGATGTTAACATTAATATACAAAAAGTAGAACCTGATATAACTATGACCAGCTGCGGCTCCTACCTTTTTTGGGTGAGGGAGGCTGCAGCTGCCCATGCCACAGAGGGAGAGGAGAGAGCTGGCTCCCTGGCCAGTCTGGTCCCGGCGCTTGTGCATTGGATCTTGCAGGCGCTGGGACCTGTGCATGCACACAAGAGGCTTCCAGAGTGCGCATGCTGAAACCCCCGGCTTCTATGGACTGCATTGGCTGCAGCCCATAGAAACCGGATTGGGCTGACGATCAGGCAGGGAGTGGCTTCCTACAGTATGCCAGCTCTCTGCTAATCGCAGCCCCAGTGGGACTGCCTGTTCTGAAGAGGACTGGCAGGTAGGACTTCAAATAGGAAGTCACTGCCATTCACAGTGAAGCCACTCAGCTAGTGCAGTCACGCAGACTGCAACTGACTCAGGTGAGCTCCCTGAAGTGGCGGATTGTTTAGGTAAAATTTGCCACTGACCGTTAAACAACTGAAAACGTCATTATTACTTACATAATGTATTACCATCCTAAGCAAACATTCACTTGTTGAACATCTGTTGGGTTTTCACCAACTTTTAGCATAAACAAAGAATATTTGAGATCACAGGAGACGTAACAATTTTGTATAATTTGAAGAGTTTATTTTAGACTCTGTACTGGTGAGCTCACTGTTACTAATGGCATAATTCTTATTCGATGAACCATTGCGCTTTTACCTGGGATACACTGTAACGCTGACCACCACCATGCATCACACTTCCTGCCTTTCACAATGCAAGGGATTGAGAACCAGCCACTAAACTGTCACTGTAAATCCGAATGTAGCATTCAGATCTGATGACTGATGGCGATCACTGTTTCTCATCCGTGTCTAACACTGATCACTAGTAAACTGTACTTCTGACATCTGACAGCCTGTGCCTCCCTGTGTCATCCTTTCCAACTGGCACAAATACAGCAAGCTACCCTTGTCACTCATCTGTATTAAGGATCTTCAGTGTTCTACCAACTATTGTGTCATTTTGATTGTATCCATTCCTTTCTCACAAGCCAATTGCAACCAGACAACTATCAGCGTTATGGTGCGTACACAATGGCCGATATATCGGGCGCTCTCTTGAATGGCCGATATATCGCGGGTCCATCGGCCAGTGTGTATCAGCGATATGTCTGTGAACGCCGTCGTTCACAGACATATAACGTCGGCCCTACAGCACAGCCGACGGCCAATATATCTAACGATATATTGGCGCAGCACTGTGTGCTGACTGCCCCTACACATGCCGGCGGTGATTAACGGCTGAACTGGGTGGGCGCATGTAAACGCCCGTCCAGTACGTGACATCAGTCCTGACGGATCGGGCAATGTGTATGCTCAACACACTGCCCGGTCAATCCATAGATATATCTGCAGATCAGTTGATCTGCAGATATACCTATAGGTGTGTACCCAGCATTAGACTGATGGTTATTTAATAAGTCAAGGAAAAGTCAATTTTTATTAACTTTTTTTGTATACTTTACAGACCATAAGGGGTCTTTATCAAAGATCCCCCTCTATCTCTATTGCTTAGTGTGTTAGATATACTCACCATAGAACCAAGCCTAGGGGCGCTGATAGCAGTGCCGGGCCCAGGTAATGGGGGCGTGGCCAATGCAGGGCGGTGTCGACAAACCCACTCCTTATCAAATGTTAAAAAATAAGAATTTACTCACCGGTAATTCTATTTCTCGTAGTCCGTAGTGGATGCTGGGAACTCCGTAAGGACCATGGGGAATAGACGGGCTCCGCAGGAGACTGGGCACTCTAAAAGAAAGATCAGGTACTATCTGGTGTGCACTGGCTCCTCCCTCTATGCCCCTCCTCCAGACCTCATTTAGGGAAACTGTGCCCGGAAGAGCTGACACAACAAGGAAAGGATTTGGAATCCAGGGTAAGACTCATACCAGCCACACCAATCACACTGTACAACTTGTGATAACCATACCCAGTTAACAGTATGAACAACAACTGAGCCTCATTTAACGCATGGCTCATAACAATAACCCTTTAGTTAAGCAATAACTATATACATGTATTGCAGAGAGTCCGCACTTGGGACGGGCGCCCAGCATCCACTACGGACTACGAGAAATAGAATTACCGGTGAGTAAATTCTTATTTTCTCTGACGTCCTAGTGGATGCTGGGAACTCCGTAAGGACCATGGGGATTATACCAAAGCTCCCAAACGGGCGGGAGAGTGCGGATGACTCTGCAGCACCGCATGAGCAAACTCAAGGTCCTCCTCAGCCAGGGTATCAAACTTGTAGAACTTAGCAAACTTGTTTGACCCTGACCAAGTAGCAGCTCGGCAAAGCTGTAACGCCGAGACCCCTCGGGCAGCCACCCAAGAAGAGCCCACCTTCCTTGTGGAATGGGCTTTCACCGATTTTGGATGCGGCAATCCAGCCGCAGAGTGAACCCGCTGAATCGTGCTATAGATCCAGCGAGCAATAGTCTGCTTCGAAGCAGGAGCGCCAACCTTGTTGGCTGCATACAGAATAAACAGCGAGTCAGACTTTCTGACTCCCGTCGTTCTGGAAACATAAATTTTCAAAACCCGGACTACGTCCAGCAACTTGGAATCCTCCAAGTCCCTAGTAGCCGCAGGCACCACAATAGGCTGGTTCAAATGAAACGATGATACCACCCTAGGGAGAAATTGGGGACGAGTCCTCAATTCTGCCCTGTCCATATGGAAGATCAGATAAGGGCTTTTACATGACAAAACCGCCAATTCTGACACACGCCTAGCCGAAGCTAAGGCCAATAGCATGGCAACTTTCCACGTGAGATATTTATATTTTAGCTCCACGGTCTTAAGTGGCTCAAACCAGTGGGATTTCAGGAAATCCAACACAACGTTAAGATCCCAAGGTGCCACCGGTGGCACAAAAAGGAGGCTGAATATGCAGCACCCCCAGAACAACGTCTGAACTTAAGGCAGTGAAGCCGGTTCTTTTTGAGAGAAAATGGATAGGGCCGAAATCTTGACCTTTATGGATCCTAATTTTAGGCCCATAGTCACTCCTGGCTGTAGGAAGTACAGGAATCGACCCCGCTGGAATTCCTCTGTAGGGCCTTCCCGGCCTCACACCAAGCAACCTATTTTCGCTATATACAGTGAAAAAGTCTTGCTGTCACGTCTTTCCTAGCCTTTATCAGCGTAGGAATAACTGCATCCGGAATGCCCTTTTCCGCTATAATCCGGCGTTCAACCGCCATGCCGTCAAATGCAGCCGCGGTAAGTCTTGGAACAGACAGGGCCCCTGTTGCAACATGTCCTGTCTGAGAGGCAGAAGCCCTGAGTCCTCTGAGAGCATTTCTTGCAGCTCCGGGTACCGAGTCCTTCTTGGTCCATTCGGAGCAAAGAATATTGTTCTCACTCCTCCTTTTATTACAATTCTCAGCCCTTGGGTATGAGAGGAAGAGGAGGGAATACATAGACCGACTGGAACACCCACGGTGTTACTAGTGCGACCACAGCTATCACCTGAGGGTCCCTTGACCCGGCTTAAAACCTTTTTTAGCTTTTTATTGAGGTGGGACGCCATCTAGTCCACCTGAGGCAGTTCCCATCAATTTGCAAACTGCGTGAAGACTTCCTGATGAAGTCCCACTTTCCCGGGTGGAGGTCGTGCCTGCTGAGGAAGTCTGCTTCCAAGTTGTCCACTCCCGGAATGAACACTGCTGACAGTGTGCTTACTTGATTCTTCGCCCAGCGAAGTATTCTGGTGGCTTCTACCCTCGCCACCCTGCTCCTTGTGCCGCCTTGGCGGTTTACATGAACCCCTGCGGTCTGACTGGATCAGAACTGGTTGGTCGCGAAGCAGGATCTCCGCTTGACTTAGGGCGTTGTATATGGCCCTTAGTTCCAGGATATTGATGTGAAGGCAAGTCTGTTGACTTGACCACAGACCTTGGAAATTTCTTCCCTGTGTAACTGCCCCCCACCCTCGGAGGCTTGCATCCGTGGTCACCAGGATCCAGTCCTGAATGCCGAATCTGCGGCCCTCGAGAAGGTGAGCACTCTGCAGCCACCACATGAGAGACACCCTGGCCCTGGGGGATAGGGTGATTAACCGATGCATCTGAAGAGGTGATCCGGACCACTTGTCCAGTAAGTCCCATTGGAAGGTCCTCGCATGGAACCTGCCTAAGGGGATGGCCTCATATGATGCCACCATCCTTCCCAGGACTCGAGTGCAGTGATGCACTGACACCTGTTTTGGTTTTAATAGATTCCTGACCAGTGTCATGAGCTCCTGAGCTCTCTCTATCGGGAGATAAACACTTTTCTGGTCTGTGTCTAGGATCATGCCTAGGAGAGGCAGATGAGCTGTAGGAACCAACTGCGACTTTGGAATATATAGAATCCAGCCGTGTTGCCGTTACACTTCCAGAGAAAGTGATACGCTGTTCAGCAACTGCTCTCTTGATCTCGCTTGTATGAGGAGATCGTCCAAGTACGTGATAATAGTGACACCTTGCTTCCGCAGGAGCACAATCATATCCGCCATTACCTTGGTTATGACAATCCCGTACCGTAATTCTGAGGTACGCCTAATGAGGTGGATAAATGGGGACATGAAGGTATGCATCCCTTATGACCCGATTCATGATAAAGTCTCCCTCTTTTTAGGCTTGCCCTGACCGCTCTTAGCGATTCCATCTTGAACTTAAACCTTCTCAGGTATATGTTCAGGGATTTTTAATTCAATATGGGTCTGACCGAACCGTATGGTTTCGGGATTACAACATGGTCGAATAATAACACCCTCTTGTTGAAGGAGGGGACCCTTGACCACCACCTGTTAAAGATACAATTTGTGAATTGCAGTTAACACTGGCTCCCCCTCTTGGGGGGAAGCCCGCAGGGCCGTCGGTGAGGGGGCATCTTCTCACAGTCCAGCTTGTATCCCTGAGACACAATATCTATTGCCCAGGGACCTAACAGGGGGTGAACCCACTTGTGGCTGAACTTACGAAGGCGTGTCCCCACCGGGCCTAGCTCCGCCTGTGGAGCCCCAGCGGCATAGGTGGATTTTTGTAGGGGCCGGGGAGGACTTCTGTTCCTGGGAACTAGCTGTGTTGATCCCGGCTCTGACAAGAAAGGACGCACCTCAGACTTTCTTGTTTCTTTATTCGAAAGGCTGCATTTAATAATGTCGTGCTTTCTTAGGCTGTGCAGGAATATAAGGCAAACTAGCAGAATTACCAGCTATAGCTGTGGAGACCAGGCCCGAGAACCCTTCTCCACACAATCCTCAGCCTTCCATATGCCTCTTATGTCGGCATCATCTGTCCAATGCATATTCTACAGGACTAGTCAAGCAGAGATCGACATAGCTTTGACTCTAGGACCCAGTATACTCATGTCTCTTTGGGCATGCTTTATAACTATATATCTATCACTTAAGACAGCATCTTTAATATATTTACTAGGGTCTCAATCTCTGCTGATAAGGTACCTGTCCACGCTGCCACATCGCTATAAACCCATGCCGACACAATCGCCGGTCTGGGTAGTATACTAGAATGTGCACGCTATCTGCAGGATCCCTGAGAATAGCAAGTGCTACCGTCTGTGCAAACAGGACACCCTAGGGGAAGATTCTCAACACATCCTGGCCCTAGTGGGGAAAGGATACAGCCTGAGAATTCTCTTGTGGGAAGCTGCCGTCTCTTGTCTGGAGATTCCCGCTCTTTTTCCTCATGAGAGGAGGGAAATTTACCTCAGCATTCTTCCCCTTAAACATGTGTACTCTCGTGTCAGGGACAGATGAGTCATCAGTGATATGCAAATCATCTTTTATTTCAATATCATATATTGAATACCTTCTAGCCATCTTGGCTGTAACTTTGCATTATCGTAGTCGACAGTGGAGTTAAACTCCGTGTCGACATCCAGTGTTTGTTATTTTGGATAGTGAGCATTGTGAGACTCTGAAGGTCTCTGTGACATAGGGACAGACATGGGTAGATTTCCTGTCTGTTCCCTAACCATTTGTGCAATAAATTCACCTTAGCACTTACACATATCCAAACAGGTGTCGGCGTTGTCGACGGAGACACCCTCTCACATACATATCCGCTCTATCACCTCCTTAGAGGAGCCTTTTACCTCAGACATGTCGACACACGCGTACCGACACACCACACACACAGGGGATGCTCTATTTGAAGACAGTTCCCCACAAGGCCCTTTGGAGAGACAGAGAGAGAGTATGCCAGCACACACCCCAGCGCTATATAACCCAGGGATTACACTACAACTCAGTGTTTACCCAGTAGCTGCTGTATATACAATTTTTGCGCCTAAATTTATGTGCCCCCCCCCCTCTCTTTTCACCCTTTGTGTACCAGGATACTGCAGGGGAGAGCCTGGGGAGCTTCCTTCCAGCGGAGCTGTGAAGAGAAAATGGCGCTGGTGTGCTGAGGAAGAAGGCCCCACCCCCTCAGCGGCGGGCTTCTGTCCTGTTTCTGACTAAAAATGGCGGGGGTCTTACACATATACAGTCACAGACTGTATTATGTGTATTTTTATGCCAAAGGTATTTTTATTGCTGCCCAGGGCGCCCCCCCCCCCCCAGCGCCCTGCACCCTACAGTGTCCGGAGTGTGTGGTGTGCTGTGGGAGCAATGGCGCACAGCTGCGGTGCTGTGCGCTACCTTAATGAAGACAGGAGTCTTCTGCCGCCGATTTCATCGCTTCTTCTTCTGTCTTCTGGCTCTGCAAGGGGGACGGCGGCGCGGCTCCGGGAACGGACGATCGAGGTCAGGCCCTGTGTTCGAACCCTCTGGAGCTAATGGTATCCAGTAGCCTAAGAAGCACAAGCTAGCTGCAAGCAGGTAGGTTTGCTTCTCTCCCCTCAGTCCCACGTAGCAGTGAGTCTGTTGCCAGCAGATCTCACTGAAAATAAAAAACCTAACAAATACTTTCTTTCTAGCAAGCTCAGGAAGGCCCACTAGGAGCACCCAGCTCTGGCCGGGCAGATTCTAACTGAGGTCTGGAGGAGGGGCATAGAGGGAGGAGCCAGTGCACACCAGATAGTACCTAATCTCTCTTTTAGAGTGCCCAGTCTCCTGCGGAGCCCGTCTATTCCCCATGGTCCTTATGGAGTTCCCAGCATCCACTAGGACGTCAGAGAAATATTAGTAATTGTGCATTGCAAAGTGGGCACACGCGCTGGACAGGGGGGCGCTGGCATAGGGAAGGATATGCACAGGTGGCTGGCGGTGGACGGTAGGTGGGTGGATTCAATCGCACCGGCATATCACACAGCATGCAGCGAGAGAGAGGAGTGACCGCTGCAGCAGCTGCCTCTCTCCCCAGTGCAGAACACCGCAGTCGTCACTTCTCTCTCTTCCTGCTCCTAGTGCCTTTGCCTACAACGAGGGGGGAAGGGGGGGGGGGGGGGGGGGCTGGACAGCAGGACTCCTAGTCCCTCCAACAGGCCAGGCCCGAGTAGATTTACAAATAATTGATACTACATAGTTAAGTTAAAAAGTAGAGATTTGAGTGGAGTCTCATGTTTTGGTTCTAATTTTATTGTTGTGTCTTGGTTTTGGTTTTGCAAAACCATCCTCAAGTGATTTGGTTTGGAATTTGAATTTCAAATCTGAATTTGGGGTTCTGGATTTCTTGACTATGGATAAAAACAGCTAAAGTCATGTAATCTTGCATTTCAAAACCAGATATTTGGATTTAAAATCCAAATTCTGAACTGTGGGAAGATCCAAACAGGGACTCGATTTGGATCAGATCTCCTCAGGAGATACGAACGAGGTAACTGGTTCGGTTCGGAACCACAAAATTCGGGTAGGTTCATATTTCTACAGAACCAAACCACACATCTCTATTAAAAGTAAAGTAAAATAAAATATGGACTTTTAATATGGTGGCACTTGATACACCGGATGTCGGGATCCCGGCGCTACCATACCGACGCCGGAATCCCGACTGCCAGTATACCGACAAGTATTCTCCCTCTTGGGGTGTCCATGACACCCCTGGATGGAAAATAAATAGAGTGGCGAGCGCAGCAAGCCCGTAAGGAGCTCTTTGTGCTCGCCCAACTTAGGCGGTCGGGATCCTGGCGCCAATATGCTGGGCCAGGGAAACATACACACCCCTTTTAATGTACAGAGAATAGCAACCAATTAGATTCTACCTATCATTTATCTAGTACCTTATAGAAAATAATAGCTAGAATCTGATTGGTTGCTATGGGCAACATCTCCACTTCTGTGAACCCCCACTTTAGTAAATATACCCCCTCGTATTTGCTCTACTTGTAATCAGGAGAACCAACTAATGGCCTTTTGGTATCATTATATCAAATTGCGCTAATTTCATGAAGGCACAGCAGCTATGGGAAGAATTATGAAATATTGTGTTTGTAATTTTTTTGCACATTTTATGATATGACGTCAATAAGATAAGCAGATTTTTTTTCCAATATGCACAAAAAAACTATTTTTTCTTCTTGACAAATTTAATTTAAATAGAGTAAAAAATTAATAAAACAGAAAGACATTGTGAAAAGTGGCATCTGATTGATATTAGAAAATGTGTTTAGGGGGTCATTCCGAGATGATCGTAGCCGTGCTAAATGTACGATCATTCACACTGACATGCGGGAGGACGCACCACATGTCAGTGCCGCCCCCCCCCCCCCCCCCGCAGAAGTGCAAAGGCATCGCACAGCGGCGATACCTTTGCACTTCAAGAATATCACCTGACCAGCGCAGCTTTAGCGTGCTGGCCGGGAGCTACTCATCACTCTCCGGCCCGCAGCGGCTGCGTGTGACGTCACGCAGCCACTGCGGCCCGCCCCCCGTTCGATCCGGCCGGACCGCGCCCACGAAACGGCGGCCAAATGCCACCGTTCCGCCCCCCCCGCCTAGCAACCTCCTCTGCCTGTCAAGCAGGCAAAGGCGATCGTAGCACTATGGCGCCGGTGCATGCGCAGTTCTGACCCGATCGCACCGCTGCAATAAACTGCAGCGTGCGATCAGGTCAGAATGACCCCCTTAGTTATGAAGGGGAAAATGTTGTGGGTAGGAAGGGAATAAAGTATAATACACTCAATGTAAAATTGTAAGCAGTGATGTTCTGGACCTTTATTTGCTGGGACACATAATATGTTAAATGACGAGTGCAAGATATTTCATAGTTGGGCATATTCAGCAGTGACGGTTACAAAAGATCTCTTAGCTGTTTATCAATTGTCGTACTCATCCGGCGCATGCCGCAGCTGATAAGGTTCTGTGTTGTTTATATTGCCAGGCAATCTAAAATTTGGATGACCTTGTTTTTGCAAATCCAAAGTCACTGACTAATAACAAGAGACTGAACTTTGTCGTGTATGGAAATGGAATTATAATTCAGACAAGGATGATGGACTGCTACCCATCTTGATTTGGACGTAAGAAGGACAGATGAGTAACTTTGAGACATGGCAATTTATTATTTAAAATCCAAAGTCTCCTGAACACACTTTTATATGATTTATTTGCCATTGGCCAGAAACTAACATAACACAATTCGTAGTATCGAGTTAGGTATGGTTATATATATTTGATAGAAGACATTCAACATTATTAGGTCATATGTAATATGGAGAAGATATGTTTGAGAAAACAAATGTATCAATCAGCTCCAAAAAAATTGAGAACAAAATAGAAATTATTAAAGAACAATGAGGAAAAATGAAAAAAAAAAAAAAGTGAACAGTTCAAAAATAAATTTTCATAAATTTTATACCGAAGCATGAAATTGTAATACAGTAAAAATTATGTAGATATTTTCTTGCTGCACTAAATATGGATTCCCACCATGCATAGGCATAACAATAATGGATGCTGGGCGCCGATATAAATATATTTTCCCCTACGGGCAGCCGGACCTGCAGACAGAAATCTCTGGGAAAGTGGCGTGGCAGCCATTTTCCCGGTGTACAGTAGAGATGTCCCAGGGAACAAGGTGCAGATGCCATGTTCCCAGAGACCTGTACTGCGCTGCCAGAGAGGAGGGGACCCGAATGGAGCCTGCACACAGGCCCTCTCCTAACTTAAGCACTTAACAGACATAAACGTATGTGATATGACTGCAGCCGGAAGTGCGTTACCTTGCCTGGTCGTATTGCTGCTGCAGCAGCCACCTGAGAGTGACGCAAAAAGGTGAGAGTGACCTGCAAAGAGGTGAGGAGGAGGGGCTACCACGGGAAGGGGGGGGGGAATCTTTTGGTGCTGGGAGGTGTGTATGATACCCCACAGTTTTTTTGGCTGGGGGGATATATATGCAGTACTGTGTAAAAGTTTTGGCAGGTGTGGAAAAAATGCTGCAAAGTAAGAATGCTTAAAAAAATAGAAGTTTATTTTTAGCAAATGCAAAGTGAATAAACAGAAGCGAAATCTAAATCAAATCAATATGTGGTGTGACCACCCTTTCACTTCAAAACAGCATGCAGTGATTACTCCCATTCTGAAAAAACAAAACTCTGACCCGAACTCTCTCTCTAACTACCGTCCCATCTCTCAGCTCCCATGCCCCTCCAAGCTACTTGAGAGACTTGCCTACACTCGCCTCACACACTTTCTTTACTCACACAGCCTACTGGACCCACTTCAGTCAGGATTTCGTGCCCAACACTCCACAGAGACAGCACTGACTAAGGTAGTGAATGATTTGGTCACTGCTAAATCTAAAGGACATTACTCTCTACTTATTCTCCTTGATCTCTCTGCTGCTTTTCACACTGTTGACCACTCTCTTCTCATACAAACACTACAATCCCTAGGTATTCAGGACACAGCCCTTTCTTGGTTCTCATCCTACCTATCTAATCGCTCCTTCAGTGTTCGTTTCTCTGATTCCACCTCTCCTTCGCTACCTCTCTCACTTGGAGTACCGCAAGGCTCAGTCCTAGGTCCTCTGCTTTTCTCTATCTATACCACATCTCTTGGCAAACTAATCAACTCTTTCGGATTTCAGTACCATCTGTATGCGGATGATACTCAAATCTACCTATCCTCCCCTGATTTGTCACCATCTGTATTGGGCCGTGTCACTGAATGCCTTTCTGCCTTTCTCGCCACCTCAAACTTAATATTTCCAAAACAGAATTAATTATATTTCCACCGGCCAATAGTAGTTTCCAACCTGATATCTCTATCACTGTTGAGAACTCGGCAATCACCCCTACCCCACAAGCTCGCTGCCTAGGTGTCATTCTTGACTCTGAACTGTCCTTTGTTACCCACATTCAATCTGTCTCAAGATCATGTTACATACATCTAAGAAACAAATCCAAAATACGACCATATCTTACACAAGACACAGCAAAAACTCTAATCCATGCTCTCATTATCTCCCGCATTGATTATTGTAATAGTCTCCTGACCGGTCTTCCCAAACATAGGCTCTCACCACTACAATCCATTTTGAATGCAGCTGCGAGGCTAATCTTCCTTGCCAGACGTTCATCGTCTGCAGATCCGCTCTGTCAGTCCCTCCATTGGTTACCGGTATTCTACCGTATTAAATATAAAATACTTTTACTCACATACAAGGCTATTAACCAAACTGCACCAACATACATCTCTTCACTCATCTCAAAATATCTCCCTACCCGACCTCTCCGCTCTGCACATGATCTACGTCTCTCATCCACACGCATTACTTGTTCACACTCAAAATTACAGGACTTTATCCGAGCTTCACCCACTCTGTGGAATGCCCTCTCACGCACAGTAAGACTCGCCTCTAGTCTCCAAACCTTTAAATGTTCCCTGAAAACTCACCTCTTCAGACAAGCCTATCAAATTCCAGACCCACCCACATAACCTTCAGTGCTTCCCTATCTAATTACATCCTCTGTAGAGTATTCATAACATCACATATCTTGTCTTTCTTTAGTCTCACACCCTCCTGACACTTGGCCAACTTTGTGGGGTATCATCATACAACCCATTAAGAACCTAGCAATCTGGTGGACCATTATGCAATAGGTAGCATCTATCCTTGTGTATCTAGGCCTATTTCCCTATAGATTGTAAGCTTGCGAGCAGGGCCTTCCTACCTCTATGTCTGTCTGTTTTTACCCAGTTTTGTTCTATTACTGTTGTTCTAATTGTAAAGCGCAACAGAATATGCTGCGCTATATAAGAAACTGTTAATAAATAAATAAATAATAAATAGGTACACTTGCACACAGTAGTTGAAGGAATTCAGCAGGGAGGTTGTTCCAAACATCTTGGAGAACTAAACCAAGTAATACCTATATATACACCTGGCGCTGTCACTACAGAGTGAGAGCAGCTAAAACTCAGGGAACTGATCCTAATTTCCCCAGAAATGTAGAAAACCAAAAAGCAGAATAAGACAGCGCTTCTCACTTTGTATGAATTAGATTCCTTTTACTTTTAAGTATACACAATTAATACAGTAAAATACCGGCCAGTATTAATATACACATTCAATTTAAAAAATACACAATAAAAACAATTGAAAAAGACTAAGAAAATTTATCTAGAGCGCATTGGTGTTGTTCAAACAAGATCCACATATATTATATGGCATAATCCAATTAACGCTTTAAATAAACAATCAGTTTAATTAAATAGTCAGAACTATTTTTATCTCTACACACTCTGATTATTAAGACCACGTCTAATTAATACTAGATGTTAATAAAGCAAGCAGCTGGTGGTTAGTGATAAAAGTCCGCATATGCAGAAGATAAAGAGTTAGACAGGTGAGTAGTTAATCCAGCAAGCAGCAGATGGTTAATTGTATAGTCCGCATATGCCAGTGGTTAGGCAAACGAGTAATTTGTGAGCAGAGATGATAGCTTAGAATCCATCCATACTATAGGCAGTTTTTTAGTATGTTTTGTAAGTTGTTAGTATATTGGCAATCTCAGTTTAGATGATCACAAAACAATTGCATAAATGGCAGGTTGAACACTATAGTCCCAAATCCACCTTAGAGTACAGTTAGCTGTGTACCCAAATTTATACCTCTCCTAAATATAGTGTGGGCGTTGCAGCCTCATCCCAGGAGTATAGTGGATAGTGGAGACTCTATGCACTGAGGAAGCCGCTGAGACCGGAGGGTAGGCGGAGAAACGCGTTTGGAAACTCATATCTGGCTAAAAACCATATATTACCCGCTGCAGTATTGAAGGTCTTACTGCTGGTAATACGGAGGAGAGGCAATTGCTGGTAATACGGAGGAGAGACATCTGAAAAGAACACGCTGCATAGAGTCTCCACTATCCACTATACTCCTGGGATGAGGCTGCAACGCCCACACTATATTTAGGAGAGGTATAAATTTGGGTACACAGCTAACTGTACTCTAAGGTGGATTTGGGACTATAGTGTTCAACCTGCCATTTATGCAATTGTTTTGTGATCATCTAAACTGAGATTGCCAATATACTAACAACTTACAAAACATACTAAAAAACTGCCTATAGTATGGATGGATTCTAAGCAATCATCTCTGCTCACAAATTACTCGTTTGCCTAACCACTGGCATATGCGGACTATACAATTAACCATCTGCTGCTTGCTGGATTAACTACTCACCTGTCTAACTCTTTATCTTCTGCATATGCGGACTTTTATCACTAACCACCAGCTGCTTGCTTTATTAACATCTAGTATTAATTAGACGTGGTCTTAATAATCAGAGTGTGTAGAGATAAAATTAGTTCTGACTATTTAATTAAACTGATTGTTTATTTAAAGCGTTAATTGGATTATGCCATATAATATATGTGGATCTTGTTTGAACAACACCAATGCGCTCTAGATAAATTTTCTTAGTCTTTTTCAATTGTTTTTATTGTGTATTTTTTAAATTGAATGTGTATATTAATACTGGCCGGTATTTTACTGTATTAATTGTGTATACTTAAAAGTAAAAGGAATCTAATTCATACAAAGTGAGAAGCGCTGTCTTATTCTGCATCTTGGAGAACTAATCACAGATCTTCTATGGATGTAGGCTTTGCTCAATTCCTTCTGTCTCTTTATGTAATCCCAGACAGACTCAATAAAGTTGAGATTAGGGCTCTGTGGGGGCCATATCATCACTTCCAGGACTCCTTGTTCATCTTTACGCTGGCTCCAAATGTATTCTACAGCAGGACAACAACCCCAAACATACAGCCAGTGTCAAAATAAACCTATGAAACTATGAAAAATAGTTTGGGCACTGGGCCATTGTTCTGTTGCATTTTATATTGATAAATTATTTTACCTTGACTAAGGGCTACATTTATGAAAGTGTTTAGAGAGATCGAGTAGCAAGCAATCAGCTCCTAACTGCCATGTTACCGCTGTGCTTGAAAAATGACACTTAGGAGCTAATTGGGTATTCATTTATTTCTCTCAGTTTTATCACTCTCCAAGGTTTGATACATCTTCCACAAATTGTTAAGACTAAAATAATCACATACACAAACATTGCTGGTTCATTTTCTCAAAAGAGTTCACACCTCTGAAGGTGGTGAAAATTTTTACACATCCTCAATTTTAATGAGTAAACATCCCGGAAGTTATGCAGAACAAGTAATAATGCCTCTGCTATCATTTATCTTATTTTAATATTTATAATAACAAGAAAACAGAAATATATTCATTGGCTTGTTCAATGTCCTTGTACTATGTTGTAATCTATTTGTCATCGTATTAGCTATAGCAGCAAAACATTTAGTTACATATATCCGTGACTTACAATTATTTTATTGCTATATAAGCTAAGTGATACCAAACAGACATGGTGAAGATAGGATTAATTTGCAGTTCAACATATAAATCATAGTGATGACCACTGGTGATACCTCCCCCAGCAGTTTTGGCACTGAAGGTCTTCCCATGGAGTTGGAGGACGTATATAGCAGATGTACCTGTTCTATTAATGTCATCTCAAGATCAGAAGTTGAAAAATAACTACTGCAATAAATGTTTGTTTGTTTTTCTACCTACCAGAAATTTGCTAATTAACCTGGCTATTGCCCAATTCCAGAAAATCAGTATTTTATAGGATTGTAATAAGGTTCTTAAAGCATAAAATTTATACTATACCAGCCTGGAAGCTCAATTCAAGTGAATGTTTATTATAATTGAACAGGGAGCTCAAAAGCAATAAAGAACTCATCATTCTGGATATTATATAAAATAGTGGTAAATGCAGATATAATTTTCACATTGTTTGCAATAATAACCATTATGATGATAAACTGAGCCCAAAATAGGGGTTGTAGTATGGTTTGCCGGCGGTCGGGGTCCCGGCGACCAGCATACCGGCGCCGGAATCCTGACCGCCGGCATACCGATAGCTGGGCGAGCGCAAATGAGCCCCTTGCAGTCTTGCTGCGCTCGCTACGCTGTGGCCACGGTGGCGCGCTACATGCGCCATGCTATCTATTCTCCCTCCAGGGGAGTCGTGGACCCCAAGAGGGAGAAAAGATGTCGGTATGCCGGTGGTCGGGATTCCGGCCCTGGTATGGTGGTCGCCGGGAGGCTGGCCGCCGGCAACCTGAAGACCACCCCAAAATAGGACATACCTTTAAAAAAATGATCACCATGTAACAAATTGTCATTTATTTATTTTTGGGCCTTGTGTTTGAAGGATTATTTCCTAATTGCCTGTGCCCCAAGAGTATAGAAAATGCCAAGTATTTCCCACAAACTATGCTTTTGTGACCTGGACAGAGATATTTTGAAATGTTTTTATTTTCCAGGACATTTTTGATACAAGTACCCATCTCATCCTATGACGTACTCGGTACACAACGCAAAGAGCATTACAACAGCATCAAGACCTTGCTAGAAACCTTAAAATAAGTTGAGTATAGCTGGGAGGTCATTGGAGATTTCTAATGAGTCTCCTAGTTGGTTTTACCAAGTTTACCTGCTATTTTGCCTATGGAACAGCAGGGACACCAAGGCGCACTACAACAGATGACACTGGCCACAGCGGGCAGAGTTCTGTGTAGGGATGAGTAATGTCAAGTGCGAGCCACTGGTGGACTCCAGGAAGGTGCTGATGCCTCCACTACACATCAAGTTGGGCTTTATGAAACAATTTGTTACAGCACTAGATAAGAATTTGGCTGCCTTCAAGTACCTTCAACACTTTTCCCCTAAGCACCTGTGGAAAAGGTCAAAGCCAATGTTTTTGTGGGACCAGAAATTAGGAAGATCCTGTAGTGCAAGGAATTCCCAAAGATGCTTGCTCAGAAGGAGGAAGCTGCTTGGACCAACTTTACTGCAGTGGTTCGGGGCTTCCTGGGCAATCACAAGGCCAAAAACTATGTGCAGTTGAGTGAGACTTTGGAGAAGAACTTCAGAACAATGGGGTTTAGAGTGTCCTTCAAAGTCCATATTCCTGATGCTCATCTTGAGATATTCAAGGAAAACATGGGAGCATACTCGGAGGAGCAAGGCGAGTCGTTAAAGTGATGTACTATATAATTGTAAATATCGAAAAAAGCTACTCACTTCTGATTCTTTTGTGGTCATGTCTGTACAATTTAATATGTTAATTTTCATACATACACTGATTTTTTTTCTTACATTATGTAAAAGAAAATGCAAATTTGCCCTTTTCTCATTTGAAATAGGGGAATTTCAAAGTATAAAATGTCCTGGTCACAAAAGCAAAATTTGAGGGGAATAAATTATTATTATTATTACCAGTTATTTATATAGCGCGCACATATTCCGCAGCGCTTTACAGAGAATATTTGCCCATTCACGTCAGTCCCTGCCCCAGTGGAGCTTACAATCTATATTAATACCATTTTCCATGCTTTGGAGACATAAACAATTAAGAAATAGCAATTACTACCCGAGGACAAAAAAAATGTTACATAGTGTTATTTTTGTATTGTTATAGAGATATTAAAATCTAAAATAAATGATAGCAGGTGCATTTCTCCTATAATGCATACTTTCTGGGATATTTCCTCATTAAAGTGCAGTCAGTTTTGAGAGAAATGTATCATTTATAAATGCTTGGTAACATGCCATAACTTCACAATTAAATTGGAATTTTCATGGCCGCCTCTATAGTCTTATTGGATGACACTTTTCACCTGTGAATGCACGATGAAGTATGAAAAATATGTTAATTAAATCGTACAAGGGGGAAAAAATCCTGGTTTGATGAGTGAAGCATTCACACACTAATTTCATTGACTCCAAGGAGTTCTGTGTTGGTATATAGAGTCTAAGAGAGTTAAACTAAAATCAGGTCCAGTGGTCAGTGCATTTTGGATAGCTTAAATGTTCTAGGTCTGTATAGTGTGCAACCGAATTGTTTTATGTCCTCGACCTGTGGTCAGGTCATGTTGGGGGTGTAGTAACCAAGTTCTGTATACAACTGTATTATATTCATGCCCTGTGGTCTTGTCCAGTGGGCTATGTGTAAAAAATGTATACCAGATTATAGAGATTATAGACAGGACATTGTAGAGAGGAAAATATATTGCATTAATAACAAGTCAACTATTGCCCAAGTGATAACTGAAATTATGAAACATTTTTTTGTGTTTTGTTTCTTGTAAATGTAAGGTCATTGAGGGCAGGAAATCTGAATATCATGTTGTTAGGATTTTTATTAGCATGTAAATCACTCTGAGAAAGGGGATCTTGTGTAGATCCAATTAAATATTGTGTTTAGTAAAAAGTTATCAACTGCACAGGACATTGGCAAACATAGCCTTTTGTCCAGGTTTGCATATATTGTAGATTACGTTGAGTTGTGTAGCTGAAACTGAACACAGCAGTGGCAAGCACTCCACAGAGATAAAAGACTTCACCATATTGTATATGTTTTGATATTGATATATGCCTGAAAAATATGCCTGAAGTCCATATGTAGGTCTGATATGATTTAGGAGCCAATAGGACTCATTGAGATAAAGGCGGTATCTAACCGATCACATGTCACTGAATAATCATGTTTGCACTCATATTATATGATAAATAATAGAGATTAATGTGAACATACCATATTTCATGTAGCTTTTACACAGGGGAAATTTTGTACAACTATTTGTACTGAGGTTAATGCTTACATTTGCTGGACAGAAATGTTCCATGGGGTAATTAACTGATCTGCCAGTCATCAGAGACTTGTTTAGGACCTTACTATGGGAGGGGAAACAGGTGATAAAAGGTAGGGGAACCTTTTGTTCTATGTCAAGGGTATACATTAAAAGTTGAAATCCATACCTGCATTTTCTCGCTATTTCCCCCTGGCCTCAGAATAATCCCAGTGTAATTCTATGTAAATTTCTCGGTTTATTTTGAAATTGCAACTCATGTTTGTCTGTGTAATCGGTAACCTTTTTTATTGATGCTCTTTCTGTAGCTAACCATTGTACTTTATTCTGTAATTAAAGTGTCCCTTATTAGTCTACTTAATATATGCTCCAGAACCCATTCTACGAGGAAGCTATTAGATCGCTAAGGCTACACTACAGTATATCTATAATTTATTGCACGAGGTAGGGGACGACCAACTAATTGCATGGTAGTTTGTGTCAGCGAGCATGCACAATTGTAATAGAGTGCTTGTGTACTTGTTGCCCATTGTTTACATGGGTGGTGACAGTTAAATAGAGGTGTATGGTACTACAAGCAGATAAATATTCATTGTATTATAGTCGGCACTTCCCTTGCTACATCAGAACTTGGAGATCTGCACGATCACAGTCTTGATACCAGTGTAATACCAGTCAGGGAGATACAATTACTGTCTATTACCATAGTTAGACTGCAATCTCTGGGATAACTATTCGGGTCCCTGACACAGATCGATGTTAGGTATCAGTAAAATCCTTGTATATACTGTAGTGTATCAGAATTCTGAAATAATGTGCATTGATCAGGTCAAGTTGGCAGGTATAGTGTGCTTTGTCTGTATAGGTTTGTATTATCATGCCCAGTGGTCAGGTTATAGTGGGTCATGATTAGAGCTAGATTAAGGCTTTGAGGGCACTTAAGACTGGGAGCCCTAAAGAGCAGCATTTAGGACATGGTCCTTATGAGCAAACCTTCGGCACGTACAGGAAAAGGGGGCATGGTCAAATATCACACCTCCATTTTATGGCATGCCTCTTGTCTACATGCTGTGCTGATACATTTCCTTTGCTTGTCTTGACAAAGAACCTCCGGGGCTGAAGCATCGACAATTTACAGTGGTGATGATGATTTAATAAATTCTGTGACTTTTGACTCTACTGGTGAGTGCCATCATTTGGTTGCCATGCTAAATCCTGTATATAGATATATCCAGTGATTTTATAGATTTATATACATATTTCATAGATATACAGCATTACATCTTTTTTAAAAATGGTTTATATTGGTCTGTGTCTGATATAATTCCTAACTTTCTCCATACAATAACCTGACAGCTTAGTATGGGGATGCGTACGATTTACTGGCAGACGGGATCCCATCTGCCAGTATGCCGGCAGAGGGGTGAGCGCTAGAAAACTCCTTGCGGTCTTGCTGCGCTCGCCGCAGGTTATATTCTCCCTCTATGGGTATCGTGGACACCCACAGAGGGAGAATAGCCCGTTTCACCGGTATTCTGGCGGCTGCATTTCACCGCATGTCGGGATTCCAGTGTCGGTATTGTATCTGCTAGGATGCCAACTGGTGGTAGTTTAACCTCTTCTCATAGTATGTAATGTCGGTATTTATAGCACAGAAAGAATGCATGGTTTGATACATTTATTAAGCAACAAATACAGACAGTAATATTGTGAATAGTAACTTCAAATTGTACCCATGTATCTCTGTAGCCAAAGCAGCACTAATTGGGTGTTACAACAGACATTTGTGTTCACCTGTTTACAGCATCTGGTGATCTGGGAACGTTCTGTGTTGATATGGCAGGAGCAGGTAACGTCATTGGTACCTGCCGCTCAGCTCTCCGGGAATGCGACCGGTGATTGCCGCTGACTTGTGTTTCACTTGGTGAAGGGTATAAGGTAAGCGCTTGTTACACATGTAATGTTTATTGTATCTTCCTGAGGACGGGGAGTGAGTTCCCCGAAACGTTGAAGGAGTAAACTTATCATACTACACAAATCCTGCAGTGCCGGGTTTGTATGCTACTTTGTAGTAAACATTTGAACATTATATGATTATAACAAGGGCACGCAGGTGGATGAATGCGGAGTGCCAAACCAACTTGCATGGTCGGCCTGTCTGTCTATCTATCTATCTATCTATCTATCTATCTATCTATCTATCTATCTATCTATCTATCTATCTATCTATCTAATGCAATGAGATAGATCTAATGAAAACACTTGACACTCCAGAACTGTCCTTATGTTTTAGCGTGCAGGGTGCCCTCCTCATCAAGTTAATGCATAGTATAAGATAGACAATGCGGCAGCAATCCAAGGCCTTTTAAATAATGGGCACAGGCAATAAGCCTTAAGTATATCAGCAACGTTTAGGTTTATTACAACTGTTGTCAGGCATAAAATATCAGCAAAATACATCTTACCTTTACACATTTAAAACACCAAGTGAACAAATCCATCAACGCGCAGGAAACTGGACTTCCACTGATGTCAATCAAGCTGGCCAATTCAGATGACTGATATCAAGGGCATATGTGTGCAACCCATTACCAAGGAGACTGAACAACAAAATGTGCAAAATGTTAGTCATAAGGCACTATTCACTAAACATTATACCATACTATTACATAAAATATACAACCGTCATGTCAAACATCCGCTGTATCTACTACCTTATGTTAAATGTGTAAGAACTTATTCTTGCTAAATGTACATAATAAATCCAGAATAACATGCAGGTTGTGTAGCACTGCTAAATATAGTTTAAGATCAACGAATGCTAGAGAAACAGAATGCAAGGACAAATTATCCTACATTAAGAGACTGTTATTCTTATAAAAAGCAATTTAGGTACAGAGTCTTGTTTAATCCAGAAGGTGTGATAGTATTAAAACGATGCACAGTATCCATCGTTCTTCTGTTTGCAAAAGAGCCTTTGCCCTCTCACCCCTCCTATTACTCTCAGGTACAAAATCAAACATTTTGTAGTGCAAGATGGAGAGATTGTGTTTAAATGCCTTTAAATGATTGACCACTGGCTGTCCAGCAGTCTTACCTTCCAGGGCTAATTTGATGGCACTCCTATGCTGTGCCATATGTGCCCTAAACTGACAAGTAGTCTTGGCAATGTATAACAAGCCACAGGGGCAGAGAATGCA
This sequence comes from Pseudophryne corroboree, assembly GCF_028390025.1. Taxonomy (NCBI): domain Eukaryota; kingdom Metazoa; phylum Chordata; class Amphibia; order Anura; family Myobatrachidae; genus Pseudophryne; species Pseudophryne corroboree. Next base: position 129,662,436 of record NC_086444.1, on the reverse strand, counting down.
GTACAAACAAATTTTGAGGAACACGTTAAAGCATATTTAGGGGCTAATTCAGGACGTATCGCAAATCGCGATCCGCCCGGAATTTTTGCAGGGGTGCCACGGGTGCATGCGCAGCGGGCCCTACTGCGCATGCGTCCACATTTTCTGTGGGGGGGTGCAGAAAATGCGTTCGCCTCTGTCTGTCAATCAAGCAGAGGCGGGTGTGGGGCACGAGGGGGGCGGCAACACTCCCTTTTCAGGGAGGAAACGGAGCGTTGCAGGGGCGGGGCAACCCGAACGGTGGGCTGTGCGGCGCGAATGGGGGCGTGTCGGGGGCGTGGTTGCGGCGGCTGTGTGATGTCACACGCAGCCGTCACGACAGGTAAAATGGCGCCGGGACTCCTGCAGCCGCAGCTAAGCTGCGCTGGCAGGAGTCAACCTTAGTTTCTGCTGATAAGCAGAAATTGTGACGTGTACGCAATATCTGCTTTTAGCAGGGGGGAGGCGCCGGGCAGCATACTGGCGTCCTTGCCCAGCGCTGGGCGACCCCCAGCAAGCGTGCAAAAGGATAGCAAATTCTGCTGATTAGCAGAATTTGCTATCCTCACTGAATTGGCCCCTTAATCTTTACACTCTGTCCCGAGTGTGGATGCAGAGAAGTATCCCCTGTTTCAAGGTACAAACATGTAGTGCACCCCAATCATTTGTAGTTACCCGGCCTCCTCGATAAGAAATGTTTGCTACAGTAGGTGCTACTGTCAAATCCGATATGTCCGCATGGACCACCTTGCTCCTCAAGTTCCTGCCCCACTTATAGGAAGGTAACAACGAAGTACATGCCAGTACCGTTAAATCAGGGTCATTTTGTACTGTACAGAGTAATGATGGTCACATCAGGACTTTGGTAAATCCCTGAAATGGACCTAACCTGGCTCTTAAAAGCAATGCAGATGCATACCTCCCAACTTTCTGGACAAAGTAAGAAGGACTCTGGGGCGGCACAGCAGCACCCGCTCGGAAAAACAGGCGTGGTCTCTGTAAAGGGGGAGTGGGTTTGCGGTAATGCCGCTACCACGAGCCATGCCCCCATTTCCCGTCACTGTGGGGTCATGGCCAGTGCTCTGTGAGCTGCTGGCCATGACCCCAGTCCCACTTGTCTCCGTGAATAGATGCTGTGCGCATCCCAAAAGATGTGAAAGAGGGGGGCGTGGCTTGGCCGGCATCAGGGAAAGCTGTGATTCCGTGGAGCTCCAGCTTTGATTTCCCCATTAAAGTGCCTGGGCCCACGCTTTCAAATGCCAACTGGCTGTATTGTGCCTACCTGGGCCTACTGACCAACCTGGTACTGGGGGGTGAGTGCTGCGGAGTCGGGGGGGCCCCGTGTTGCCCCCTGCGGATTGCGGCCTACCTCCAGTGCTGAGGCCGGGACCTAGATTTCGGGTGCGAGCCGCCGGAGGAACCAGCCTGCCGGACCCGGGAAGATAAGCCCTGCTCTGAGGATCTTCTCCCCCGTATTGACGGCACACCCCACCGCTAGACGCGCTATCAGGCACCCGGAGACTCCAGCAGGGGACTGAGGACCGCCGAGGACGCCCGAGGTAAGGGCCGCGGCAGGCAGTGGCGGCCATCTTGCGGTTGGCGCCGCTGAACGCCCGGCCTTAGTGGCTGCAGTTAGAGCTCTCCTGTGAGGTGGATAACACAGGACACGAGCTCCCAGTACCCCTGCTGACCTGACCCCTGAAATTAGGTGCTAGACGAAGAGGCAGTGAGCTGGTGCAGCTTTAGAGACCAGCCGGCGGCCATCTTGGGACTGGCACCACCACTGTAACCCATAGCAGAGACAGCACACAGGGATTTTCAGGCCCCTGTCACCCCTGCTCTATTCAGCTCATTGCTCACAGCCCACATGCATGCTCCCTGCCTCCTCAGGTCCATGTGATGAGCCACATGAAAAGTGGAGGACATACCTGCAGTCATCCCTGCCATTTCTGCGCCCGGTCCCCACTGTGTCACCCAGCTACCATCACTTTGCCATAGAAGACCCAGAATTATCTCTCAACCCATGGCCCTGCGGCCGGTCTGTTTCTTTTCTGCAAGTTTACTCCTATACTGATGGCCGGCTAAACACCTAGATTCTGGGGTGGCGTGCTGGTGCTGACCCTGACGGGATGATGCTCTAATCACACAACGTTACTTCTGATGTTCTACTGACGTACCCAAGGTGCCCCATGGTGAGAGGAAAGAAAGGATCGCAAGGGAGAGGAAGGAAGTCACATACAATCACCCCGACGCGTGCAATGGATACTCCGACCTTGAGTGACATGAGGCAATTTTTTCTCCCCCAGGGCTCCGCCCCTACGGTGGATGCCTCCCTACCCTCGACCCCACGTCTCTCGCCTGTCTCAGACTCGGCTTCCCAAGTGGGATCACAGGCGGCAGCCCCACACGCCACGACAGACCCGGGAAGTCTCGCCCAGATTCTGAACCTGCTTCAGGCACTCCCAACTAAGCAGGACTTTGAGCACTTGGAGGGGAGAGTCCGGGAAACGGTCCGCTCAGAGATTGCTGTGGTTCAGGCAGAAATAACACACATCGGCTCCCGCCTGTCTACGTTGGAAGGCTTCTCCTCAGACACAGCAGCTGCACATAACGCCCTCCGGGCCACCGTTATCAAACAGGCGTCCTACCTTCAACAGCTCCAAGACCGTGTAGAAGATTTAGATAACCGCGGAAGGAGAAATAACCTGAGGGTCAGAGGGGTATCGGAGGATATTGCACCTGCCTGCCTCACTGACTTCCTCACGACGGTCTTCAATGAAATTCTGGGCCGGGATCCCGCTTCCATAATCGAGTTCGACAGGGCCCACCGAGCTTTGAGACCCAGGGGCGCACCGTCTGATCGCCCTCGCGACATTATCTGTCGGCTCCATTACTACACGGAAAAAGAGGAGATCCTCCGCAAAACCCGACGCATGGATGTGATAGAGACTGCCTCTCATAAACTCCAGATCTTCCAGGACCTGTCGTGGTCGACCCTTCAGAAGCGCAGACCCTTACACCCGCTCACTACAGAACTTCGGAAGCTGGGCATTAAATATAGATGGAGCTTCCCTTTTGGCCTTCTGACTTCGCACAACGGGACTCTATATACCTTTAAAGACCCCTCCGACCTGCCCCTTTTCTGCCAAGCGTTGGGAATACCACAGGTCTCTCTTCCAGAATGGCAGGGGCCTCTGACCGACGGCGCCCCACCTGAACTCTCCCACCCCGACAACGACTGGCACCTTGTACACCGCAATCCGAGACCCCCTAGGGACCAGCGCTCCTCCACGCAGTCGACGAAGAGATGAGAGTCGCAGCCTGGTTCGGAACACTCACTTGAGAAATTTCGGGTGGTCCTTCCTTAGCTTACAAGAATTATTGCCGACTCGGGGGATCTCCTTGCCGTACGGCACACTCTCCCTGACGGGAGGTGGTCGGGGCATCGAGATCGTACTCGACTCGACGAATGTTCACCAATCCTGTACGGGTTGGAAATACCTGTTCCTGGTTAAATTCCATTTCTTTTCAGTGGTTGTTCTTCTTAGTTGTGTGATCAAACTGTTCAGATATATTACTGACTGTGATGTTATATTCCCTGTTGGGGTCGGGACTGGCACTGACCCCCCAGTTCGCCCCTGCACCGCCCGAGTATTCTTGGTCTCCGACGCGATTAGCGCGTCCGAGCTCCCAGGAGGCGGTAGAATTGTCATTTATTTAGTTTATTTTTTCAGCTGATATTTGCGTATGTTAGGTCTATCGACCTACCTTCTTAATGTTTTCTTTGTTTTTGTTTCTTTTTTCCCCTCTCCTCCCCCCCTCCCCCTACTGTGTGTCTTTCTGCTGTGCGAGTTGCCGTGTCTTCCTGGTCGAACTAAGCATTCCCTCTATGTTTCTAGACGATGGCGGTAGACCCTAAACTGACAAATATAAAATTGGTTTCCCTTAATGTGAAGGGCCTCAATGTCCCGGAGAAACGCTCGAGGTTGCTTAGGGACCTTTTTGCATTCAGAGCTGATGTGGCTTTTTTACAGGAAACCCACTTCAAGGTGGGAGTGGCCCCGGGTCTCAAGGACCGTAACTACTCACATTCCTTCTACAATAACAACAGCAAAGGTAAATCTCTGGGAGTAGCTATTCTGCTATCTAAACGTTTGCCTTTCCGAGATATAACGTCCGAATCCTTGGGGGAGGGCAGGATACTCCTAGTGAAATGTACACTGTTCGATCAGCTGTATACATTTATTAACCTATACGCTCCCAATCAATCACAACCCAGTTTCTTGGCGAGGGCTCTCAATCGCGTTGCCCCCTTGGTAGCGGGTATCCCAGTTATTGGAGGCGATCTTAATTGGACCCTCCAACCAGAGGTGGACATCTCTGGGACGCCGGCAAGGCCCTCCCTAGCATCGCACCGTAGGGTGCGGCGGTCTCTCCACGACCACCAGCTGATTGACACCTGGCGGCTCCAACACCCCGGGGACAGGGACTATACGTTCTATTCCAGACCCCATGACATTTACTCTAGATTAGACTACTTCCTCCTACCTCACAGATTCCTACATTTAGTTAGGGAAACAGCTATTGGACTAATCACTTGGTCGGACCACGCTCCTGTCAGCCTGACCCTGGGGACATCCCATCCACACTCCAAGCAATGTACCTGGCGGTTGAATGAACAACTTCTAATGGATACGAGGTTCCAACCCCAGCTACTTGAGACTTTGGAGAATTATTTTCTAGATAATGAGACGCCAGATGTCTCCCGGGTCACGGTGTGGGAGGCCCACAAGTGTGTTCTGAGGGGGAAGCTCATACAGCTAGGCTCCATGCTGAAAAAAGAGAGACTCGGGGAAAAGACTACTTTACTCCAGCGGCTTAAGGACTTAGAAACATCACACAAAACAAACCCCTCCCCATCGGTGCTGACCGCCCTGACCGAGACGAGATCTGCTCTCAACAAATTGTTGTTTGCAGACATTAAGAGAGACTACAGGCTCCGTAGAAACCGCTTTTATCAATGGGGCAACAGGCCAGGGAAGCTACTGGCTAGGGCGCTCCGCGCGCAGAGGGCCACGCTATTTATACAGTCGGTACAGGATGCGGCGGGGACCCGCCGCACCCTTACGAAAGACATCGCTGAAACCTTCCACGCTTACTACACCAAACTATATAATCTCCGGACACCAGGAACCCGAGACCTGGTGGAAGGATACCTTGGTGACGTGGGACTCCCTAGAATATCAGCAGATGAGAGTGCTTGGCTAGACTCCCCCTTTTCCCTCCCGGAACTGGAACAAGCCCTTAAGGAAGCTCCTTCCGGGAAGAGCCCAGGCCCAGATGGCTATACGGTTTCTTATTACAAGCTCTTTAAGAGCGCTCTCCTGCCCAAAATGCTACTGGCATTCAATGAGATCTCTGACGACCGGGGTTTCTCCCCTCAATCATTAGAGGCATTCATTACAGTTATACCAAAGGATGGGAAAGACCCGGCTCAATGTGCTAGTTACCGACCCATATCCCTCCTCAACACAGACGTCAAGCTGTTTGCTAAACTTATAGCAAACAGATTGAAGCTGCTACTCCCCAACATTGTGCATTCGGATCAGGTGGGTTTCATACCCGGAAGAGAGGCGCGCAATAACACCACCAAGATCATTGATTTGATGCACTTGGCCTCGAGCAAACATGAACCGATGGTGGTGCTTTCTACCGATGCCGAGAAGGCTTTCGACAGAGTAGATTGGATGTTCATGGAGGGGGTCCTACGCCACCTGGGGCTGGGACCGGTCAGTTTGAGGCGCATTTTAGCACTTTATAACTCCCCCTCTGCAAGGATTAGAATTAATGGAGACCTGTCCCGCCCGGTTCCGATAAGGAATGGCACTAGACAAGAATGTCCCCTCTCGCCACTAATTTTTGTCCTCTGTATGGAGGCCTTGGCGGGAGCCATTAGATTAAATCCGAACATCTCGGGACTCACTGCTGGGGGTAGAGAATTCAAACTCGCACTGTTCGCAGATGACTTGTTAGCTATCTTGTCGAACCCGGTGGTGTCTGTCCCCAACCTGATGAACGAGCTTGATAGATTTGGATCCATGTCAAACTTCAAGATTAACCTCTCTAAGTCAGTGGCAGTGAACGTGTCAAAGCCCTCCCGAGCTCTTGATAACCTTAAACAATCCTTCCCCTTCCACTGGCATCCCTCTAGCTTCAAATACTTGGGGATCACACTCCATAAAGACCTATCACGCCTTTTTGACGAAAACTTCAAAAAACTACTGACCTCACTCCGCTCTGAGTTCCGGGACTGGGGTAACAGAAGGCTGTCCTGGTTGGGGAGGCTTAGTGTCATCAAAATGAATGTTCTGCCGAGAGTCCTTTATCTCCTCCAGGCGCTCCCGATATCCATTCCCAAAGCATGGTTTAGAGATTTACATAATTTGGTGAGGGACTTCGTCTGGGGAGATAAACGGCCTCGTTTCCAGCACGACATCCTTTTTCGTCCTAAACATAAGGGGGGCCTTCAGTTGCCGCACTTTACTCTGTACTATGAGGCCATTATCCTCCATCGAATTATGGAATGGTCGCGCCCACATGACATAAAACAGTGGGTCCATATCGAGGGAACAGTGATGCCTGCCCCCATTGCATACTACCCCTGGCGCTCAAGGCTGCCACATATAGACCATCCTACTATTGGCCCTACACTTACACGCTGGGGCAGACTTAGGGTACTACCACATATATCTTCTAAATACTCCCCTTTGACCCCACTGTTCAATAACCCAGATTTCCCACCGGCTGCCTCAGGCCGGGGATTCGACTCTTGGAAAAGGGCGGGGGTGACACGTGTTGGTGGGCTGGTGGAGCGTGGAGAGATGGTCCCTTTCCCCTTAATGCAATCCAAGTGGAACCTTTCGCCTTCAGAGATCTGGAAATATCTCCAATTAAAACATTTTGCCATGGGGAGAGCTATACGCTCGAGCCTGAGTAGACCATTAACAGCTTTTGAGAGCCTCTGCCTGGAGCCTTCTCGCCCATCACACTTCCTCTCAAGGTGCTATAGAATACTGATTGAGAATAAATTCACAGATCTACCCAAATATGCTAGAGACTGGGGCCTTGATGTGCAGATAGACTTGTCGGAGGAGGACTGGGAGAAGAGCTTTCAGGCCACCTTTGCCAGCTCCTCTAGTTACTCGGTCCTCGAGACGCATTTTAAAGTCCTATCTCGTTGGTATAGGTGTCCTCAAACATTAGCTAAAATGTTTCCCAACGTACCAGATGCATGCTGGAGATGTAACAACCATCCGGGCTCCCCGATGCATATCTGGTGGAGCTGCCCCGAACTTCGTCTCTTTTGGGACAAGGTTATAGAAATTTCAAAATTGTTAGTGGATCCAGGGGTTCCTTCGGAGCCTACTTTCTGGCTTCTCAACTGTACTTCATGGCCCCTGTCAACATATAAAAAATCTCTATTAAAGTTTCTCAATAGCGCAGCCAAAGCGGTCATTCCGGTTCACTGGCGATCGACTAATCCTCCTACCGTGAGGGAGTGGGTCGCCAGAGTAGATTGGTATATGACTATGGAGGAATTGCGGGTGACACCGGAGACGAACCAAAGGTTTACGACTACTTGGTCCCCTTGGCTCGAATTTAAGGCCTCACAAGCTTACTCGACATTGCTGTAATGACCTAGACCATTTACCTTGATCCCCTACCTGGGCTCCCCCGCCGTCCTCTTGGGAACGACTGAAGCTAGAAACATACACCTCAGACCCCCGACCGGACTAGACACGGAAGATTCGCTGTGACCTCCCCCCCCCTTCCCCCCCCCCTCTTCTCCGATTCTCTAACCCCTCCCTTTTTCTTTTTTCTCTTCTTCCTTTCCACCCTATACTCTTCTGTTTTGTTTTCTTGAACTGTTTTAAAATTTGGAAATGTTTTATTGAGACAGCTAGCACCTAGAATGGCCGGAAGCGACCTTGAATTTCAGATAAGGCTCTAGTTAGGGTGCTCCCCAACAGCAGGCTGTGTTAAGTTCGTAAACAGTCATTGCTTGTATCAAATGGACTTACTGATAATTGAATTGTAAACGCTGTCTTCTATTACTCGCTATAATATGTTCTTACCTTTAATCAATAAACATTTATTGAAAAAAAAAAAAAAAAAAAAGATGTGAAAGATTTCGCTCACCTCCGTACAGATTTGGGTGAAAAATGGTCAGGAATTGAATAGACTCAGATGATAAAGCCCGAGACTACCACCCTTTTTCATCCCTGTTAACAACACAGGGCTAATTGAATTTGCCCCATAGTGTGTAATTTGGACAGGGTTTAGTGCAATCAATGAAGGTTTCTATATTGGAGCTCTAATTGACTAATATTGAGAAAGTTGTAGGGCAATTAGAGGGATTCCCACTGTTGGGACGTAAAGGTCAGTTGTAGATCAATTTCCTAGAAAAGCTGAGATTTGGTCTTGCCTGTGAAAACTCTCACCAAGACAATGTGAATACCAAAACCATATTTGCCCATTGGAGTCACCCTGAGTTATCTTGGTTATAAATTCAGGCTTGGGCCGGCAAAGTGGGGCACACAGCTTGACTAGACTAGTCACCCAATGCCTAATGCGGTAATATGTAATAGTGCAGTAGAAGGAAGATGGTATTAGGATTAAAGATGAAAGAACAGGAGAAGTCGCACCTATAGGGTCAGCAACAGACATAACTTTAAGGTCAGCAATTGGGACCTTAAAGTTGATAGATAGACAGTTACAAGAACGACAGTCAATAGGTCGACACCATAGGGGCGACAGTCAAAAGGTCAACAGGGTAAAAAGGTTGACATGAAAAAGGTTGGACACTTTTTTTAGGGTTTTTTTTCATGTTTTTACAACTTTTGTTGCATTTTACTCTCCATGTCACAAACTATTACCTTTAGCAAGCTTGTGGCGAGCAAAGCGGAGAAGAGCGAGTCACTGCATCTGAAGCACAGCGAGCGAAGCGAGCCCACGAGGGGACACATTTCATCAAATTTGCATGAAATATGTTTAAAAACACAAAATAACAAATTCAAGTCGACTTTTTTCCTGTCAACCTTTTGACTGTTCACATTTTGACCCTGTCGACCTATTGACTGTCAACTCTATGGTGTCAATCAATTTACTGCCGTCCTTGTACCTGTCTAATTAAAAGACCACACCCCTGCATTTAACCTCTCTCCGCCCAAGTTGCTGCATAATCTCTCTCTCTGCCCCAGATTGTGCAACATCTCTCTCTTTCCTAGAAGCTGTAGCACATGTCTCTACTTCAGATGCTGCAGCACCTCTCACTGCCCTAGCTGCAGCAGCACCTCTCTCTGCCCCAGCTGCTGCAGCACCTCTCTCTGCACCGATTTCTGCAGCCAGTGGTGGAACTTGTGAGTGGGGGGCCCAGGTGAGAAAATATAATTTGGACCTCTCTCCTCCACCTCAACCCAAGTTCACAATATGCCACATGGCAATGGGTGACAGAGAGAGGCAAGAGGAGGCAGAAGGCAGGGGAGGCAGTGTGTGACAGGTGGAAGAGGTGGGTGACAGGGAGAGGGTGTCAGAAAGAGGCAGTGGGTGACAGTTATAAGCACAATGTCCTGCATGGTTTGGAGAACAGGGGGCATGTACCTTGGTGGGGGCAGCAACACAGCAGCCATTGCTATGTCCCTAACAGGGGCCCCCACCATGTGTGCTTTCTCAGTTTGGCACTCGGTTAGGCAGACTGTGATAGTGCCAGTTACAGGTGGTGAGCTGTCTTTAATCCACAGACAGTTCTGAATCAGATAAAACATGTACAGCTGTCTGTTAATTAGAGGCAGTATGTTGCTGTGATTATCAGTGCTGATAGGTGGCAGGACTCCTCTATCAGTCCAGCACACACAAGGTCAGCCCTGCCTCTCTAAGGTAAGGGGCAGGCAGTGTCGGACTGAGACATGAAGGGCCCACCAAGGATTGCAGTGATAGGGGCCTGTATTTTGGGGTGTTGCCAGCCTCCTACTGTTAGTGCATGCATGATAATGTACCAAATTAACAACAGGAATGCACTGTAGAAAATATACCATAGTCCCGTACAGTATGATGTAAGATATATATAATTCAAGTGCACGGTCTGGATACTGACTACTAGAGGATGGTGGTGGGCCATCAGACAATGGGGTTTACCAAGTCGGGGGGGGGGGGGGGGGGGGGCAGGGGATAACTCATTGCTTGTCCTGGCAGCGGCGGGCCCTAGTGCAATGCACCTGCTGCACCATTGGTAGTTCTGCCTCTGGCTGCAGCATCTCACTCTACATTGATGCTGCAGCACCTCTCTCTGCCCCAGCTGCTGCTGTAGCATCTCACTCTGCCTCTCAGACAGTTGCAGCACTCAATCTGCCCCTCAAGCTGCTGAGGAGCAGCTATCTCTGCCCCTCAGGCAATTCTGGGACATTTTTTTCATTGAGGCATAGTGGGATTATCAGGTCTAGGATAGCAGTTCTAGGGTATTATTTTCATTGCGGCATTGGAATATCAAGCCGGGGGAGGGGGGGATTCAGTTTTGGTGCATTATTTTCATTGAGAGTTTGGGGGGATAGTCCAGGGCTGGGGGGGGGGGGGGGGGGTCACATTTAGGGCATTATTAAGGCATTGGGAAATTATCAATGTATAAGGGGCTCAACTGTGGTGTAACGTGTATTAATGGCTCTACTGTAGCATAACGTGTATAAGCAGCACTACTGTGGCATAACATGTATAAGCAGCTCTGTAATGTACAAAATGGAAAGCTGCTCAATCAGATTGTAATGTCACTCAGGTGCTAAAAGGGAGGGGTAATTCTGTGTAGGAAAAAACAATGTATTCCCTAATGCACACCGAGTGAAAAATATTACTACATAATAGTCAGATAATACGGAGATCTTAGTTGCATATATCTGCAGATATAGGGTTTAGCCTCCAGGCCGATCGACAAGGCTTCTCTGTCACTGGGGGTCCCTAATACTAGGTATGGGTCCGGGGTGCAGGACCCCATGATGTCGGCACAGGTCGGCCACCCCAGGTCAGCACACAGGTGAGAATTAATAAGGGTTAATAAGAAGCACAGAAGTGCTATGTAAGTGGTGTGATTAAAATAATACAAAAATATATACAAAGTGATAGGGAAAATCATAAGTGTTAATAAAGTGTTAGGGTGTGCCGACCTGAAGCAGCCCAGCCATACCGACACAGGGGCCACCGCACCCCACACCCACCCCATAAATAATTACAAATATGTCTGGGTTAAATTCCCAGTGTAAGGCCACATGGTAATGGCTCCTACAGCATCTGAGAGCCAGCTTACCTGGAGATACCCCTGGCTGCCCCTATGGCACTCTGGAGTCAGCAATCCCTCCTAATGCTGACCCATCCATGCCTCTCTAAATACAATGCACAAAATGGAAAGCTGCTCAATCAGATTGTAATGTCACTCAGGTGCTAAAAGGGAGCTCTGTAATGTGTATTAGCGGCTCTACTGTGGAACAACGTGTATAAGCGGCTCTACTGTGTTGTGTAACATGTAGAAGCAGCTCTACAGTGGTGCAGCATGTATAAGCGGCTCTACTGTGTGGCGTAACATGTATAAGCAGCTCTACTGTGGCATAACGTGTATAAGTGGCTATACTGTGGCGTAACATGTATAAGCAGCTTTACTGTGTGGCATAACATGTATAAGCAGCTCTACTGTGGCGTAAAGTGTATAAGTGACTATACTGTGGCGTAACATGTATAAGCAGCTCTACTGTGGCGCAGCGTGTATAAGCGACTCTACTGTCTGGCGTAACATGTATAAACAGCTTTACTGTGGCACAGTGTGTATAAGCGACTCTGCTGTGTGGTGTAATGTGTATAAGCAGCTCTATTGTGGCGTAACGTGTATAAGTGGCTATACTGTGGCGTAACATGTATAAGCAGCTTTACTGTGTGACATAACGTGTATAAGCGGCTCTACTGTGGCGTAACGTGTATAAGTGACTATACTGTGGCATAACATGTATAAGCAGCTCTACTGTGGCGCAGCATGTATAAGCGACTCTGCTGTGTGGTGTAATGTGTATAAGCAGCTCTATTGTGGCATAACGTGTATAAGCAGCTCTACTGTGGCGTAATGTGTATAAGCAGTTCTACTGTGGCGTAATGTGTATAAATGGCTCTACTGTGGTATGACATGTATAAGCAGCTCTAATGAGTGTCGTAACATGTATAAGCAGCTCTACTGTGGCGCAGCATGTATAAGCAACTGTGCTGTGTGGCATAACCTGTATAAGCGGCTCTACTGTGGTGTAACGTGCAGAAGTGTCTCTACTGAGGTGTAACGTGTATAAGCAGCTCTACTGTGGCACAGCATGTATAAGAGACTCTGCTGTGTGGTGTATCGTATATTACTAGCTCTACTGTGTGGCGCAACGTGTATAAGGGGTACTACTGCGTGTCGTAATGTGTATAAGGGGTACTACTGTGTGGTGTAATGTGAATAAAGGGACTATACCGTGCGGTGTAATGTGAATTGGTACTATTATCTGACCATGGCCCTTCTCATGAAGCCACGTCCCTATATTTTAGTTGCGCTTCTTCGGGAAGGGGGACACCAAACACACCCTTGTTCCAGGCACCATGGTACCTAACTACACCTCTGGGGTTAGCTTACTTACCTAAATGTGTCAGGATTATGACAGCCAGGATGCCGCTGTCAGTATTCTGACTGCCGGCATCCTGACTGTCGGAATTCTGTGCCCAACCCAGAGGATAGTCAGAGATTAAAGCCCTATCCAGTTACTGGGGGAGAACCCAGTCACCCATCTTTGATATCAAACATTAAGAGTGGTAATCAGTCAGATACAGAACTTCGTTCTAACCCACCCATCTTCCTTTAAAGACATTTATATGATATGGTTACATGAGCAAAAAACTGTTATATATTGTGCAGATTTTCTTACAATTATTCTTCTGAGGTAAAAGCTGCTCTATTTATATAGGAACTTAGGAAGCATTACATTTAACCTCTGTAACTCTCTTTGAACATTTAAACATTTATTTCTAAAAATAAATATTTCACGTGTTTACTTTAGAAAATTGGGAGACCACACTTGTAATTAACTAACTTGCCCTGCACACTAATTGTACATTACTCTCAGCATAATATGTATGATTATGAAACAGATGATCCGGTGCCAATATCTTGTGTGTGCTAAAAGCTTGGGACTGCAGAAAATCTGATCCTGTACTGGGAAATAGAAGTAGTACACTGCGGGATAAAGCGTTGCAGTCTGGAGGCCAGTTGGTAAAGACCAGTAAATCAGATAATGGAGGGTGCTGTTTTTATAAAATTAGACTGATGTTTAGAAACAGATGGCTATATACCTATAGTGAGAGTGAGAGAAATGTGAAATGTTTGCGTTAGTGCTGGGATTAACCGTGAACTAAATATAAAGTGGAACTAAAGTTTCACTTAGAAGTAGAGAGAAAACCTCCCTATGGAGGAGGACTAAATACAAATAATTCTATTCACTTCTCCATTACAGCATTTGGGGTCACAACAACTCCCCAGTCTCATTCCCCAGCTGCTACAACACACAGAGGCAATGAATACTCAAACTGGAAGCTGATAAGACTTTTTGGCCCAAATATAATAGTCTGCAATATTTAAAGCAGCAATTTATTAAAAGGCAAAACCACCTGTTTTTCCTAGTAAGCAGACCCCCGCGGGAAGACGGAAAAGTGGCTAGTGGATGTGTCCCACTCAGAAACAGCACAGTCCTTAACATCCAACTCACGCAGCTCAATATTGGCTTCTTGTGGGTCATCTGTCAGGGTTTGGAGAAACTACTTTGGAGCACAGCAAGCAGACCCTTTCATTCACCAAATCTCTCTTATGAGGGATAAGTCATCTTTTGTAGGTCACTTTGTCATGTCTTGCGCACCTACTTTGTTGTGCACTACATTTATCCAAACGTATTTCTGGGATATCCACAAGTTTCAGGTATCCCCAGAATGTATGTAGGAGGGGACAGCAGCAGATAGCGGAGATATTGGCTGCAGTCCCACGTTTCTATCGCAAAAGCAGCCGCCATTCAGATGGCGCTAGCCCAGAGTAGCCTATGGTCTACTTCAGCGCATTTTTTTCAGAGCAGGTTCCTCCAGATATATGTAGAATATTTATGTAGAATACTTGGAATATACAGGGTGATTCAAAATTCGCAGTACACCCTTTTGTTTCAAAAACTGTGCAGGAAATGGGAACACTAAATACTCCAGTAAGGTATGGGTGAGGTGGGCTATCTTTTAGTGTATGTACCGAACATAGGCGCCATCTTGAAATCGGCCATCTTGAATCTAAGTCAGTTTACCCATTTCCTGCACAGTTTTTGAAACAAAAGGGTGTACTGCAACTTTGACAAGGGTGTACCGCAATTTTTGAATCACCCTGTATATATTATAGCTCAGCCTTTTATCTTATATTTTCTTAAATATGTGTATTAATGACATATTTACATGTGTATTTCCTTAAATATGTGTACTTCATTAAGGAACTTATGGAGAATTGACATATGTCAGTTTGCAGAGTGCATACCCAAATCCACTCTGCACATGGTCAGAAAATGATGAAGTTAGTACATTAGTAAGCCAGGCACATATGATGCTGATGTAGAAGCGGGGGTGTCAAGGGTTCGTACAGGTCTATTATATATGGGCTAATATATGCTATTTCTCCATACACTTGTCTTTTGAGCAATGTACGCCCATGGGGGGTCATTCCGAGTTGTTCGCTCGTTATATTTTTCTCGCAACGGAGCGATTAGTCGCTAATGCGCATGCGCAATGTCCGCAGTGCGACTGCGCCAAGTAAATTTGCTATGCAGTTAGGTATTTTACTCACGGCATTACAAGGTTTTTTCTTCGTTCTGGTGATCGTAATGTGATAGGATTGACAGGAAGTGGGTGTTTCTGGGCGGAAACTGGCCGTTTTATGGGTGTGTGCGAAAAAACGCTACCGTTTCTGGGAAAAACGCGGGAGTGGCTGGAGAAACGGAGGAGTGTCTGGGCGAACGCTGGGAGTGTTTGTGACGTCAAACCAGGAACGAAACTGACTGAACTGATCGCAGTTGCCGAGTAAGTGTGGAGCTACTCAGAAACTGCTAAGAGGTGTGTAATCGCAATTTTGCTAATCTTTCGTTCGCAATTTTGATAAGCGAAGATTCACTCCCAGTAGGCGGCGGCTTAGCGTGTGCAAAGCTGCTAAAAGCAGCTTGCGAGCGAACAACTCAGAATGAGGGCCATTATACTTCCCACTGTGCACCAGCCCCTAAACATATTAGCTGGGTTTTAATTTTTTATTAAATATGTATCTTTTAGCTGCATATTTACATGTGAATTTTATTAAGGGTACTAATTGCACATTTTAGCATTTTAATATTAGAATTAACTGCACATAAATGTGTATATTAGCAGAGGTTTTAATTAAACGTATATTATTTGCTTCTTTAATTAAATATGGGTATGTTTTCTTGTATTTGCTGCTTGCTTACTGTTTTAGAATAATTTGTTTTATTAAAATTGTCGGTGAAGAGTTTTTTGTCAAACATTGTACGTATTCAATGCATTTTATATTAGTCGGTGACAGCGTATAAAACAATAGCTTTAGCACTTCTATACACTGCACTGCTGTTACTCTGTTTACATTTGTTTAATTGTATATAGTTGTTGTCAGGACTTAAAGTGGCCCAGGAGAGGTGGTGGAACTACGCAGCGTGAAATGTTGACAGAGGTCACGCTGTGCAGCACAGCACAAGCCTCACCGCATACTTCCATCCATACTCACTGCCTGCCGCACCTGCTGCCTGTTGCCCGGACCCACCAACAGCACCGCCACCTGCCGCCTGGACCCACAGACAGCTGGACCTGAGGAGGGTATGTGTTTTTTATTTTATTTTTTAACTCTAACCAATCCCGGGAATTCCTGTATTGATTGTTTTTTAATCCCGAGTCCTGGGATTGATAAACGGCCCAGGCTTGGCCTCCCTAGCTACAAGGACCTGAGGAAGGAGGAGGTGGCTCCAGCTTAACAGTAAGTGATGAGGCACGTAAGTATTGACGTACAGTAAGTGATGAGGAGCGCTTTTCTATTGGAATTACTGTGCAGGGCAACCTGATACACTTCAAGGGTCACAATGGATGGCCCCCCAAACTTCAACCCTCACCTTCAACCATTAATCGTAATTTCAGTAATAAGTTAAGTGAATTAATACATTTGATCAAAGAGGCACATTTCTGTAATAACGTATCAACAGGCTTGTTAAACAAGTGCTACAATTTATTACAAAGAAATATGATTACAGAGCAGGAAGGAACTGGGAGCAGCAAGTAAAGACTTGGAGTGCCCCCTGTTATCCACCATTATTTTATAGAATGTACTAGATAAGTTATATCTATAAGCTGATTGGTGGCTATAGGCATACCTCCCAACCATTTCAAATTCCGAGGGACAGTCTTGGTTTTAGGCCACTGTTCCGCGGATGAGGGGGTGTGGTTGGGGGACCACTCTGTAAGTGCTGCTCTGCATAACTGGTCAATCCCCCTGCATGATGATAAACAGGGGTGTGATATGTGGTCAAAATGTCACATACTGGACCCAAGAGCGCATTCCCTCTCCCTACAGAGTCTTCTAAAGTTGGAAGGTATGCTACAGGCAATTTCTCCACTTGTCCTCTTTGGAAGGTTTGCTAAGTCTCCTCTTGGTAGAGTTTAAATAGTTCCTTATTGGCAGTACAGATGGTGTAATGGTTAGCATTATTGCCTCACAGCACTGAGGTCATGGGTTTGATTCCCGCCACGGCCCTAACTGCATAGAGTTTGTATATTTTCCCCGTGCTTGCCTGGGTTTCCTCCGGGTACTCTGGTTTCCTCCCAAGATCCAAAAATATACTTATAATTTAAATTAACCCAAGTATATGCATGTACATGTGTTTACGGCCAAGTGATTCTTTCATTTGTCAAATTCTATGTTTCTATGTAATTAAACTTTACATGGACCAACTGTAACTCAAAATTGGATGTGCCATCACTTGCAAAGCACAAAAGATCCAGAAATGTATTTTTAAAGGCAACAGAAATATTGTTTCAGGATTTGAAAAACATAATCTGGTATTGTCTTCTACTTTTAAGGATATTCAGCTATATCCTGCTGTGTGTGTTATTGTTGGGTGGATGTGGGTCAGCACTGAACAAAAGTAGACGTAGTGTCACTAATGTGCGTCCTGCCCTTGTCTGCAGACACAGATGTGCTTAGTCTGTTCAGTTCACGGTCGTTTAGGTTTATTTCACAATACAGTGAAAAGATGACGACGGTGAATCACATGCATACAAAAGCAGCTTTCCAATTACTCATAATTACTTTCAGAGGCTGCACTGTTACACTTCCCCAGTAATATATGCAGTGAGAATTGCACATATAAACAGTGACTGTTTTATTATTATAGACTAAGGGCCATGATGTAGAGGTGGACGCAACTGCATCCGATATAGCAGGCGCTGTTGGGACACAGGGAGCACTAATATGCAAATCTGATGGCAACCTTCCCTTTGTGCACCAGCATGCAAAGGAGAGTCCAGGCACTACAAAGCCCAGTTTTGGTGTCCATGGTTCCAAGCACTCCATCATCAACACACCATCACTCACTGCATAGACACTTGTGACAGCCTACGGGCTGCTCAGTGCTTCCATCTCAAATTTCTCTAAACATGGCCTATGTGGCTGTAGTTCTGCATTTGGAAAGGCCTCTTACACACACATAACACGTCCATAGGACTTCAGGCCACCTCCCAGGAACGCTGCATGCTCTAAAGCCAGTGCCTCAGTATGTAACTGAGGCGTCTGTGTACAGTCTGGGGAACTCATGCACCGTAGGAGTTTTCAGGACTTTCTGTGCATGCAAAGAATAATTGCTCAGCTGCGTAAACATCGGCATTGCATCCACCGCTGAATCAGTCCCTGAATTACGTCAGGTTCCTTACTTATCAAGCTTGACAGAATAAAAGCATAGCACAGGAGGAGTAACAGACATTTAATATCTAGTCAGGCACTAGTACAGTGTGCAAATATATGTATTTAAAAAATAGCTTTGGCTGGTATTCTTTCCTGACAACTTCAGCATAAGCATAATTAGATTACAAAGTCAAACAACACTTACTAATACACAGTGACTCCGAGAAGGCCTCACGGCGGAGGGGCCTGCCTGGGTCAGCTGCAAAGGGGGCCCTGCTAATACATTTGTTTGATGTAGATGGATCATTTTTATTTATTTATTTACAGTTTCTTATATTCCGTTGCGCGTAACAATTGGAAACAACAGTTATAAAACAAACTGGGTAATAACAGATAGACATAGAGGTAGGAAGGCCCTACTCGCAATATTACAGTCTATAGGGAATTAGGAAGGATACACAAGGATAGGCTCTATCTTTAGCATAGTGGTCCCACCAGATTGCAAAGACAGTCCTGATGGGATGTAATTAGATATGAATGATTCTGAAGGTTATGTGGGCGGTTCAGGAATTTGATAGGGTTGCCTGAAGAGGTGAGTTTTCAGGGAACGTTTCAAAGTTTGGAGGTTAGAGGAGAGTCTTATCGTGCGTGGTAGGGCATTCCAAAGGGTGGATGCTGCTCGAAGAAAGTCCTGCAATTGTGAATAGGAGCGAGTGATCCGTGCAGATGAGAGACGCAGATCTTGTGCAGAACATATAGGTCGAGTTGGGAGATATTTTGAGATAAGCGAAGAGATATATGTTGGTGTAGTTTGGTTAATAGCTTTATATGTGAGTTGAAGTATTTTATATTGAATACGATAGAATATGGGCAACCAATGGAGGGACTGACAGAGTGGATCAGCAGATGATGAACGTCTTGCTAAGAAGATTAGCCTCGCAGCTGCATTCAGAATGGATTGTAGTGGTGAGAGTCTTTTCTTGGGAAGACCAGTAAGGAGACTACTGAAATAATCAATGTGGATCATAAAAAATTTCACTATAATTCCAGGTACTCCACATATAACATCATGCTTGGCTATATTTCTTACCCAAGATCATCATTGGGTCCACTTCCAGATAAACTGGACAGTTGTGGTCATATTTCATGCTTTTTTTTAATTAGTTTTGATAAGTCAGTAGCCTTACACTTACCACATGCGTGGCATGGTTGCGACCAGACGGTGCATTATCTGATCTGGTTGCAAACGATACGATTAGTCAGATACACAGAAAAGATAATCTTCTAGCAGTCGGCAGTCACAGAGGAACCTCCTAGCCCTTCTGCCTCCCTGCACCCTTCCCCAGTGTATGTCAAGCTACCAATCAGTTAGCATGGCAGGACCCCCCTTCTGGCGGCTGCAGAGAGGAGCAGCCACCCGGGAAATGTAAATTAAGACCCCCCCACCCACCTGTAGCACGACGGTGAATGGTTGTCAGCATGCTGAGTGGTGTATGGGTGGGATTATCTAGCAATCAGAGTGCAGCATTCTCTACCTGCCTACCAGCCTGTGGCACGACAGTGAATGGCTGTCAGCATGCTGATTGGTGGATGGGCGGGATTATCCAGCAATCAGAGTGCAGCATTCTCTACCTGCCTATCAGCCTGCAGCCATACAGTGAATGGCTGTCAGAATGCTGATTGGGGGATGGGTAGAATTATCTAGCAATCAGAGTGCAGCATTCTCTACCTGCCTATCAGCCTGTGGCACGACAGTGAATGACTGTCAGCATACTGATTGGTGAATAGGTGGAATTATCTAGCAATCAGAGTGCAGCATTCTCTACCTGTCTATCAGCCCGCAGCCATATAGTGAATGGTGGATGGCTGAAGCTTTTTTGTAAGAAACAGGATGGTCAAAAGATTTGAATACCCCTCTTTGTGGGAGCTTTCCAATGTTGCTTAGGTAATTATAAAAAGTAATGAATAAGGCAAATACTGGTTTCCTCTATTCTGTGC
Source organism: Pseudophryne corroboree (assembly GCF_028390025.1). NCBI lineage: Eukaryota > Metazoa > Chordata > Amphibia > Anura > Myobatrachidae > Pseudophryne > Pseudophryne corroboree. The sequence goes on along the minus strand of NC_086444.1, from coordinate 129,642,392 downwards.
AACCCAGGTGGCTGCCCTCGGAGCCAAATACCTATGTGGTGTCCCTCACACCTCCAAGTAAAAGTGAATAAATGGTATTAGCTCCAAATGGGGCCTCCTAGTTGTATGTATATAAAAAAAATTTATGTATACAACCAGAATTAGATGTTTCACGGGTTAGCCAATCCCATCCTCATAAAAGTATATTGGCAGTCGTAAAGCTTGTCAGACTTATGCGGCATTCAATGACATTAACATGAGGAAAGAGCAAAAGATATATATATATATATCTATATATATGTATTTATACCTGAGTTACACTGCCAGTTAGGATCACAGTCACCTTTGATAAAGCAGCAGTCAGCTGTGAAACGCGTCAGGTGTGAGCCTGTGTCACCTCTTCACTGAATACCTATCACCGCTTGGACCTCTGTGGACTCTGCCGAAATAGCGCTATTTGTACCCACATCCATATAACAAGGATCGAACATCATCACAACTACGCACTACTGGTGAGGACTTTGCTGTTGTATTGCTACACTACTGGGACAGATATTCCTCCAGCGTTGTTACTACAAGCATTCGGCCCGGGGGTTGTGCAACAACCCCAGGATAAGGGACATTTCAATTGTGCGAGTCCCATGGGGACATTGGACCAAGCGGCAAGTGATCCTTTCTTACATGTATGGTGACCATAAGCTCATTAGTGCAGTGAGACCTATTTTATTCATTATTTTATTGTAATTTTATTCATTAAATATTATTGTAATTTGATTGACAATCCATCTCAGTCAGCGCTGTCTTATTCCTGTTATTTTTGTTTGTATGTATGATGTTATAGGTGTGACTAGCCTATTCAGACAGCTGCTAATTATACATTAATTGGAGCCACAGCTTGAGCGCCCCTTCCAACTCGGTTGGTTATTTCTTTGCTCAACTGCAATGCTGATTATTTTTTTTACAACGTACCAGATTTTTTTTTACAACGTATAGTGTTCAGAGATTTTATGCAGGATCAAATAGCTCAGTGAGTAGGGTGTTTGATTCTCTCTGGCTATCGATATATAATGTGGGAAGAGGCATCACGCATGGGCTTTCTATGGGTTCAGTCTTGTCATGCCTCTTCCCCGTGAGGAATGCGCCTTATGTCCCTACTGGAAAAATGCAGAGGAGTGGGGACGCCAATTCTGTCTCTGCGGTGGGCACCAAAAAGTCTAGTTATGGCTCTGCCTTTACGATCGGTGAGTTGTGTATCTACCTCAGATGAAGACTTACTAGGGTATTCAATTATCCGCAAATTCGCGGCAATTTTTCGCCTGAAAATTTTTCGCGGCAATCGGCCGAAAATTGCAGTGAAAACGCTCCGTTTTTCGACCTATTCAATTCCGACCGGGTTTCACGTGAAAATTCTTGCAGTGAAAAGTGCAGGTGAAAATGGGGAAATCAGCCTGTACCCCAAAAAATGCTAAACTAACATAGGAAAACAGAAGAGAAGTGTGTTAGAGATCACATTAGAGAGTTTTTGGGGACTTAAATTGTGTGAAATGGCTGTTATATGCATTTTTTTTAAAATGCAAAAAAATTATAGAAAGCAAGTTTTTTTGAGCAAAATAAATGCTCTCATTAAATTTGGGGTACATGAAAATGGGTATAAGTATATATTTGGGTCATTTTAGGGTACTTTAAAAAAAAGTGGAATAGACCGATTACTCCCATCTGCAAGCCTAAAAAACACCTGTCCCACTCATAAAGCACCCCAATATACCTGTCCCATACCTTGAACCCCAATTTCCATCACTTTTTACTTTTTCACCCCAAAAATGACATGTCATTATTGGCCAATTAAAAATAATTAAAAACCTCAACGTGCCTAATTAGTCATTAAGGGGGGTGTCCCAGGAGTTCTGTACCATGGCCCTCATTCCGAGTTGATCGGTCGCAAGGCGATTTTAGCAGAGTTACACACGCTTAGTCTACGCCCACTGGGAGTGTATCTTAGCATCTTAAAAGTGCGAGCGAAGTTTACGCAATATTGCGAACAAAAAAAACTTAGCAGTTTTAGAGTAACTCCAGACTTACTCTGCCTGTGCGATCAGTTCAGTGCTTGTCGTTCCTGGTTTGACGTCACAAACACTCCCAGCGTTCGCCCAGACACTCCCCCGTTTCTCCGGCCACTCCTGCGTTTTTTCCGGAAACGGTAGCGTTTTCAGCCACACGCCCATAAAACGCCGTGTTTCCGCCCAGTAACACCCATTTCCTGTCAATCACACTACGTTCGCCGGTGCGAACAAAAAGCCGTGAGTAAAAATCCTTTCTTCATAGCAGAATTACTTAGCGCAGTCGCAGTGCGAACATTGCGCATGCGCTCTAAGCTGATTTTCACTGCGATGCGAAAAAAAAGAACGAGCGAACGACTCGGAATGAGGGCCCCATATCCATAGTGACTTTTCCCAACTTTTCACCAGCTTCAGGGAAGGTGAAGTGAAATTAGTGAAAAAATGATCACCGATAAATTTTCCAGTATAATTGAATAGGCTGTAATTGCGTTTCACGTGAAAAGTCTGTTTTTTCACCCGAAAACCGGACTTTTCACGTGAAAAGTCCGTTATCACTGCTAATTGAATATGGCCCTTAGTCGCAATCTCACAGAAGGACTGGTACTAGGCAAATTAATGGGAATGGTGATGCCTAATCTTGGTTGCCACCTCATTTTATTTCAGTTATATAATTGGGCTGCGGCCAGAGGTTGCACTGTTTTTTCTGCCACATTACATAATTTCAAATCTAATTCCATTATTCAGACAGTGACCTCTTTTCCAATATTCTATGTGTCGTTATTCCTTATATGTAGTTATTACAGGTTGAGTATCCCATATCCAAATATTCCGAAATACGGACTTTTTTGAGTAAGACTGAGATAGTGAAACCTTTGTTTTCTGATGGCTCAATGTACACAAACTTTGTTAAATACACAAAGTTATTAAAAATATTGTATTAAATGACCTTCAGGCTGTGTGTATAAGGTGTACATGAAACATAAATGATTTGTGTGAATGTACACACACTTTGTTTAATGCACAATGTTATTAAAAATATTGGCTAAAATTACCTTCAGGCTATGTGTATAAGGTGTATATGAAACATAAATGCATTCTGTGCTTAGACTTGGGTCCCATCGCCATGATATCTCATTATGGTATGCAATTATTCCAAAATACGGAAAAATCCGATATCCAAAATACCTCTGGTCCCAAGCATTTTGGATAAGGGATACTCAACCTGTACCTATTTTCAGATAAATAGTTTAGTTAAGGTATTATGTTTATTTGCTGGAGTAATAAAACCACTGGATGGCTTAAGATGTGTTTTTATCTATAGACTTAAAAATAACTTCAAAAAAGCAAAACAGAACAAAAGAGAAAACGGAACAAACAACCTAAGATATAACGCGTGTGTTTGGCATAGATCAATTGCCTCAGTAACCTCAATCACACGCTGTGTAAAGTGAGTATCTGGAAGGGAAGCGTGAGAAGTTCATGGCCGCACAAAGCTTGCTGGTCTAGCAACCTTAGCCTTGTGTAAACCTTGAACCGGGTGATGAACTGCAAGAGTCCAGGAAGGCTGATTGCAGCAGACTTCCTCTAATAGCACAGATATAAGCAGGAAATCCTGCCTGCTGGAGCGGGGGCAGCCTTTTTTTATTCATGGTTACTGGAAATGAGATAGTACTGGCCAATAGTGATTAATATGTCTCCATAGCTACCCAGGGAGGTATACTGGGCTTTCCAAGGAAGCATTTTCTTTTTTATCCTCATAAACATAAAAATCCTGAGAATATTATTTTTAACAATCTAACATTTTTTTTATTTTTAGGAAACTGTTCTTTTCTAAGTATTCAAAACAAAGACAGTGTGCCCCTTTACTAGTTTGCCAAGGGTATGTGATAGGTACTTAATGTGTTGTCTGATTAAAGGAATGTGAGTGAATGACATACCTAGCTTGAGAGCCACGCCACTTGTCCACTTAGGCATGGCTTTATTATGTGTACTGACATAGACAGAAATCGCCTGCCTTGCAAATGTCACATCCGGAGCTAATTCTCAAAATATATAAACAGGGCTGGATTAAGGTATGTGGTGTCCCCTAGCAATAAATTTGTCAATACGATATATTGGGATGTTAATAAAAAGTATAATGTATAAATATTCCTAGCACCACATTAAGCCAGTTCACCTTAAGCCACAAAGAGACCTCCATTGTCATATGTTACAGTGATCCTCATGCTGGTGATTTCTCTATGTATGGGCCCCCACAGTGTGTGAGGGGCCCCCAGTGTGATTGCTCCAGCTGCCATGTAGTTAATCCAGCTCTCTATATAAGAGGTCCAGTACAGTAGTTTCTTTAGAGGGTAGTATGATATGTCAAAAGTCATAATGTTGACTTGGCCAAAATGTTGACACTAACCATATCGGCATTAATCATGTAGACACTGATTAATGTCGATATGTTAAAATGTCCACATTTCATCCCTGGTGGACGAGCGGTCACTTACCTGGGCCTAATGACTGTGGCAGCTCCAGTGCAGCTTCCGTATCTTGGCAATCATGTGACCTCTCTGATCCTCCATTGTTCTATTGAGTATTCTTCTCTTATTCCTAACACTGATCGCTAACCCTCCCTCTAGTGCCTAACCCTACACCCGTCTGCAGCCTAACCCTACCATCCACCTAGTGTCTAACCCTGACGCCCCCACAGCCTAACTCTAACATCCACCTAGTGCGTAACCCTGACCCCGCCCCACAGCCTAACTCTAATATCCACCTAGTGCCAAACCCTGCTCCCCCACACAGCCTAACTCTAACATACACCTTGAGCTTAACCCTGATCCCCCCCACTGCCTAACTCCACCTAGTGTCTAACCCTACACCTCACCCTGCAGCTTAACCCTAACATCCACCCAGTCCCTAAACCTACACCTCACCCTGCAGCTTAACCCTGCCATCCACCTAGTGCCTAATCCTGCCCCCCCCCCCCCCCACAGCCTGTCTCTAACATCCATCTAGTGCCTAACCCTAACCCCCCACAACCTAACTCTAACATCCACCTGTAAACCCTGACCCCCCCATAGCCTAACTTTAACATCCACCTAGTGCCTACCCGTACACCCCAGCCTGCAGCCTAACCCTACCATCCACCTAGTGCCCAACCCTACACCTGACCCTGCAGCTTAACCCTGTGCCTAACCCTGATCTCTCCACAGCCTAACTCTAACATCCACCTAGTGCCTAACTCTGACCCCCCCCCACAGCCTAACTCTAACATCCACCTAGTGACTAACCTTGACCCCTCCACAGCCTAACTCTAACATCCACCTAGTGCCTAACCTTGACCCATCCACAGCCTAACTCTAACATCCACGTTGCCTAACCCTAACCCCCCCCACAGCCTAACTCTAACATCCACCTAGTGCCTAACTCTGACCCCCCCACAGCCTAACTCTAACATCCACCTAGTTCCTAACCATTACCCTACCACAGCCTAACTCTAACTTCCATTGAGTGCCTAACCCTAACCCTGCCGCCCACAGCCTAACCCTAATGTCAACATTCTGACAAAGTCGACATTTCACAAGATGACATTACGAGAATGTTATGTTGCCTACTGACATTTTAACTCTGAACATTGTGGTGTCGACACTATGAATGTCAGTATTGTAAATGTCAACCTAATGACAATATCCCATTTTATTGGCCTGAACATTGACATTGATGCCCTGAAATCTATCATCATTATTGTGAATGTTCATAACTGAAGTCAGAATATGATTGCAGATGATCCCCATCATCTTGTGTATGTTGTGATCTTCCAGCCATGCTAAGAGGACCCATTGGCACTGTAAGGACTCGTCTATATGTGTGGCCATGACAGTATCAGCCTCACTGTGGTGAGTATTACAATGAGGGTGGGCATACCTCCAAAGTGACAAAAGCGGGAGGAGAGGCACACAGCCATGGCATTTCACTTTCAGGAATTTTTCACACCAGAGACAAGACACACATTTTGTTTAATATAAATCAATGGCCAGGGGCCTCTGGTATAGTAGGCGGCCTTGCGATTAGTGTATAAAGGGCTGAACAACAGCTAATCGTGTGTTCAATGGAATTACTTGGCAAATACTAAAGTGCAATAGGAAATAATGGGTCTTATTCAGGTTTGTTAGCAAACCAAAAAAGCACACTAATGGACCAAACCATGTTGCACTTAGAGATGAGCGCCTGAAATTTTTCGGGTTTCGTGTTTTGGTTTTGGGTTCGGTTCCGCGGCCGTGTTTTGGGTTCGAACGCGTTTTGGCAAAACCTCACCGAATTTTTTTTGTCGGATTCGGGTGTGTTTTGGATTCGGGTGTTTTTTTCAAAAAACACTAAAAAACAGCTTAAATCATAGAATTTGGGGGTCATTTTGATCCCAAAGTATTATTAACCTCAAAAACCATAATTTACACTCATTTTCAGTCTATTCTGAATACCTCACACCTCGCAATATTATTTTTAGTCCTAAAATTTGCACCGAGGTCGCTGTGTGAGTAAGATAAGCGACCCTAGTGGCCGACACAAACACCGGGCCCATCTAGGAGTGGCACTGCAGTGTCACGCAGGATGTCCCTTCCAAAAAACCCTCCCCAAACAGCACATGACGCAAAGAAAAAAAGAGGCGCAATGAGGTAGCTGTGTGAGTAAGATTAGCGACCCTAGTGGCCGACACAAACACCGGGCCCATCTAGGAGTGGCACTGCAGTGTCACGCAGGATGTCCCTTCCAAAAAACCCTCCCCAAACAGCACATGACGCAAAGAAAAAAAGAGGCGCAATGAGGTAGCTGTGTGAGTAAGATTAGCGACCCTAGTGGCCGACACAAACACCGGGCCCATCTAGGAGTGGCACTGCAGTGTCACGCAGGATGTCCCTTCCAAAAAACCCTCCCCAAACAGCACATGACGCAAAGAAAAAAAGAGGCGCAATGAGGTAGCTGTGTGAGTAAGATTAGCGACCCTAGTGGCCGACACAAACACCGGGCCCATCTAGGAGTGGCACTGCAGTGTCACGCAGGATGTCCCTTCCAAAAAACCCTCCCCAAACAGCACATGACGCAAAGAAAAAAAGAGGCGCAATGAGGTAGCTGACTGTGTGAGTAAGATTAGCGACCCTAGTGGCCGACACAAACACCGGGCCCATCTAGGAGTGGCACTGCAGTGTCACGCAGGATGTCCCTTCCAAAAAAACCCTCCCCAATCAGCACATGATGCAAAGAAAAAGAAAAGAAAAAAGAGGTGCAAGATGGAATTGTCCTTGGGCCCTCCCACCCACCCTTATGTTGTATAAACAAAACAGGACATGCACACTTTAACCAACCCATCATTTCAGTGACAGGGTCTGCCACACGACTGTGACTGATATGACGGGTTGGTTTGGACCCCCCCCAAAAAAGAAGCAATTAATCTCTCCTTGCACAAACTGGCTCTACAGAGGCAAGATGTCCACCTCATCTTCACCCTCCGATATATCACCGTGTACATCCCCCTCCTCACAGATTATCAATTCGTCCCCACTGGAATCCACCATCTCAGCTCCCTGTGTACTTTGTGGAGGCAATTGCTGCTGGTCAATGTCTCCGCGGAGGAATTGATTATAATTCATTTTAATGAACATCATCTTCTCCACATTTTCTGGATGTAACCTCGTACGCCGATTGCTGACAAGGTGAGCGGCGGCACTAAACACTCTTTCGGAGTACACACTTGTGGGAGGGCAACTTAGGTAGAATAAAGCCAGTTTGTGCAAGGGCCTCCAAATTGCCTCTTTTTCCTGCCAGTATAAGTACGGACTGTGTGACGTGCCTACTTGGATGCGGTCACTCATATAATCCTCCACCATTCTATCAATGTTGAGAGAATCATATGCAGTGACAGTAGACGACATGTCCGTAATCGTTGTCAGGTCCTTCAGTCCGGACCAGATGTCAGCATCAGCAGTCGCTCCAGACTGCCCTGCATCACCGCCAGCGGGTGGGCTCGGAATTCTGAGCCTTTTCCTCGCACCCCCAGTTGCGGGAGAATGTGAAGGAGGAGATGTTGACAGGTCGCGTTCCGCTTGACTTGACAATTTTGTCACCAGCAGGTCTTTCAACCCCAGCAGACCTGTGTCTGCCGGAAAGAGAGATCCAAGGTAGGCTTTAAATCTAGGATCGAGCACGGTGGCCAAAATGTAGTGCTCTGATTTCAACAGATTGACCACCCGTGAATCCTTGTTAAGCGAATTAAGGGCTGCATCCACAAGTCCCACATGCCTAGCGGAATCGCTCCCTTTTAGCTCCTTCTTCAATGCCTCCAGCTTCTTCTGCAAAAGCCTGATGAGGGGAATGACCTGACTCAGGCTGGCAGTGTCTGAACTGACTTCACGTGTGGCAAGTTCAAAGGGCATCAGAACCTTGCACAACGTTGAAATCATTCTCCACTGCACTTGAGACAGGTGCATTCCACCTACTATATCGTGCTCAATTGTATAGGCTTGAATGGCCTTTTGCTGCTCCTCCAACCTCTGAAGCATATAGAGGGTTGAATTCCACCTCGTTACCACTTCTTGCTTCAGATGATGGCAGGGCAGGTTCAGTAGTTTTTGGTGGTGCTCCAGTTTTCTGTACGTGGTGCCTGTACGCCGAAAGTGTCCCGCAATTCTTCTGGCCACCGACAGCATCTCTTGCACGCCCCTGTCGTTTTTTAAAAAATTCTGCACCACCAAATTCAAGGTATGTGCAAAACATGGGACGTGCTGGAATTGGCCCAGATTTAATGCACACACAATATTGCTGGCGTTGTCCGATGCCACAAATCCACAGGAGAGTCCAATTGGGGTAAGCCATTCCGCGATGATCTTCCTCAGTTGCCGTAAGAGGTTTTCAGCTGTGTGCGTATTCTGGAAAGCGGTGATACAAAGCGTAGCCTGCCTAGGAAAGAGTTGGCGTTTGCGAGATGCTGCTACTGGTGCCGCCACTGCTGTTCTTGCGGCGGGAGTCCATACATCTACCCAGTGGGCTGTCACAGTCATATAGTCCTGACCCTGCCCTGCTCCACTTGTCCACATGTCCGTGGTTAAGTGGACATTGGGTACAACTGCATTTTTTAGGAGACTGGTGAGTCTTTTTCTGACGTCCGTGTACATTCTCGGTATCGCCTGCCTAGAGAAGTGGAACCTAGATGGTATTTGGTAACGGGGGCACACTGCCTCAATAAATTGTCTAGTTCCCTGTGAACTAACGGCGGATACCGGACGCACGTCTAACACCAACATAGTTGTCAAGGACTCAGTTATCCGCTTTGCAGTAGGATGACTGCTGTGATATTTCATCTTCCTCGCAAAGGACTGTTGAACAGTCAATTGCTTACTGGAAGTAGTACAAGTGGGCTTACGACTTCCCCTCTGGGATGACCATCGACTCCCAGCGGCAACAACAGCAGCGCCAGCAGCAGTAGGCGTTACACGCAAGGATGCATCGGAGGAATCCCAGGCAGGAGAGGACTCGTCAGAATTGCCAGTGACATGGCCTGCAGGACTATTGGCATTCCTGGGGAAGGAGGAAATTGACACTGAGGGAGTTGGTGGGGTGGTTTGCGTGAGCTTGGTTACAAGAGGAAGGGATTTACTGGTCAGTGGACTGCTTCCGCTGTCACCCAAAGTTTTTGAACTTGTCACTGACTTATTATGAATGCGCTGCAGGTGACGTATAAGGGAGGATGTTCCGAGGTGGTTAACGTCCTTACCCCTACTTATTACAGCTTGACAAAGGGAACACACGGCTTGACACCTGTTGTCCGCATTTCTGGTGAAATACCTCCACACCGAAGAGCTGATTTTTTTGGTATTTTCACCTGGCATGTCAACGGCCATATTCCTCCCACGGACAACAGGTGTCTCCCCGGGTGCCTGACTTAAACAAACCACCTCACCATCAGAATCCTCCTGGTCAATTTCCTCCCCAGCGCCAGCAACACCCATATCCTCCTCATCCTGGTGTACTTCAACACTGACATCTTCAATCTGACTATCAGGAACTGGACTGCGGGTGCTCCTTCCAGCACTTGCAGGGGGCGTGCAAATGGTGGAAGGCGCATGCTCTTCACGTCCAGTGTTGGGAAGGTCAGGCATCGCAACCGACACAATTGGACTCTCCTTGTGGATTTGGGATTTCAAAGAACGCACAGTTCTTTGCGGTGCTTTTGCCAGCTTGAGTCTTTTCAGTTTTCTAGCGAGAGGCTGAGTGCTTCCATCCTCATGTGAAGCTGAACCACTAGCCATGAACATAGGCCAGGGCCTCAGCCGTTCCTTGCCACTCCGTGTGGTAAATGGCATATTGGCAAGTTTACGCTTCTCCTCCGACAATTTTATTTTAGGTTTTGGAGTCCTTTTTTTACTGATATTTGGTGTTTTGGTTTTGACATGCTCTGTACTATGCCATTGGGCATCGGCCTTGGCAGACGACGTTGCTGGCATTTCATCGTCTCGGCCATGACTAGTGGCAGCAGCTTCAGCACGAGGTGGAAGTGGATCTTGATCTTTCCCTAATTTTGGAACCTCAACATTTTTGTTCTCCATATTTTAATAGGCACAACTAAAAGGCACCTCAGGTAAACAATGGAGATGGATGGATTGGATACTAGTATAAAATTATGGACGGGCTGCCGAGTGCCGACACAGAGGTAGCCACAGCCGTGAACTACCGCACTGTACTGTGTCTGCTGCTAATATAGACTGGTTGATAAAGAGATAGTATACTCGTTACTAGTATGTATGTATAAAGAAAGAAAAAAAAACCACGGTTAGGTGGTATATACAATTATGGACGGGCTGCCGAGTGCCGACACAGAGGTAGCCACAGCCGTGAACTACCGCACTGTACTGTGTCTGCTGCTAATATATAGACTGGTTGATAAAGAGATAGTATACTCGTAACTAGTATGTATGTATAAAGAAAGAAAAAAAAACCACGGTTAGGTGGTATATACAATTATGGACGGGCTGCCGAGTGCCGACACAGAGGTAGCCACAGCCGTGAACTACCGCACTGTACTGTGTCTGCTGCTAATATATAGACTGGTTGATAAAGAGATAGTATACTCGTAACTAGTATGTATGTATAAAGAAAGAAAAAAAAACCACGGTTAGGTGGTATATACAATTATGGACGGGCTGCCGAGTGCCGACACAGAGGTAGCCACAGCCGTGAACTACCGCACTGTACTGTGTCTGCTGCTAATATATAGACTGGTTGATAAAGAGATAGTATACTCGCAACTAGTATGTATGTATAAAGAAAGAAAAAAAAACCACGGTTAGGTGGTATATACAATTATGGACGGGCTGCCGAGTGCCGACACAGAGGTAGCCACAGCCGTGAACTACCGCACTGTACTGTGTCTGCTGCTAATATATAGACTGGTTGATAAAGAGATAGTATACTCGTAACTAGTATGTATGTATAAAGAAAGAAAAAAAAACCACGGTTAGGTGGTATATACAATTATGGACAGGCTGCCGAGTGCCGACACAGAGGTAGCCACAGCCGTGAACTACCGCACTGTACTGTGTCTGCTGCTAATATATAGACTGGTTGATAAAGAGATAGTATACTCGTAACTAGTATGTATGTATAAAGAAAGAAAAAAAAACCACGGTTAGGTGGTATATACAATTATGGACGGGCTGCCGAGTGCCGACACAGAGGTAGCCACAGCCGTGAACTACCGCACTGTACTGTGTCTGCTGCTAATATATAGACTGGTTGATCAAGAGATAGTATACTCGTAACTAGTATGTATGTATAAAGAAAGAAAAAAAACCACGGTTAGGTGGTATATACAATTATGGACGGGCTGCCGAGTGCCGACACAGAGGTAGCCACAGCCGTGAACTACCGCACTGTACTGTGTCTGCTGCTAATATATAGACTGGTTGATAAAGAGATAGTATACTCGTAACTAGTATGTATGTATAAAGAAAGAAAAAAAAACCACGGTTAGGTGGTATATACAATTATGGACGGGCTGCCGAGTGCCGACACAGAGGTAGCCACAGCCGTGAACTACCGCACTGTACTGTGTCTGCTGCTAATATATAGACTGGTTGATAAAGAGATAGTATACTCGTAACTAGTATGTATGTATAAAGAAAGAAAAAAAAACCACGGTTAGGTGGTATATACAATTATGGACGGGCTGCCGAGTGCCGACACAGAGGTAGCCACAGCCGTGAACTACCGCACTGTACTGTGTCTGCTGCTAATATATAGACTGGTTGATAAAGAGATAGTATACTCGTAACTAGTATGTATGTATAAAGAAAGAAAAAAAAACCACGGTTAGGTGGTATATACAATTATGGACGGGCTGCCGAGTGCCGACACAGAGGTAGCCACAGCCGTGAACTACCGCACTGTACTGTGTCTGCTGCTAATATATAGACTGGTTGATAAAGAGATAGTATACTCGTAACTAGTATGTATGTATAAAGAAAGAAAAAAAAACCACGGTTAGGTGGTATATACAATTATGGACGGGCTGCCGAGTGCCGACACAGAGGTAGCCACAGCCGTGAACTACCGCACTGTACTGTGTCTGCTGCTAATATAGACTGGTTGATAAAGAGATAGTATACTACTAATATTATATACTGGTGGTCAGGTCACTGGTCACTAGTCACACTGGCAGTGGCACTCCTGCAGCAAAAGTGTGCACTGTTTAATTTTACTATAATATTATGTACTCCTGGCTCCTGCTATAACCTATAACTGGCACTGCAGTAGTGCTCCCCAGTCTCCCCCACAATTATAAGCTGTGTGAGCTGAGCAGTCAGACAGATATATAATATATATAGATGATGCAGCACACTGGCCTGAGCCTGAGCAGTGCACACAGATATGGTATGTGACTGACTGAGTCACTGTGTGTATCGCTTTTTTCAGGCAGAGAACGGATATATTAAATAAACTGCACTGTGTGTCTGGTGGTCACTCACTATATAATATATTATGTACTCCTGGCTCCTGCTATAACCTATAACTGGCACTGCAGTAGTGCTCCCCAGTCTCCCCCACAATTATAAGCTGTGTGAGCTGAGCAGTCAGACAGATATATATAATATTATATATAGATAATAGATGATGCAGCACACTGGCCTGAGCCTGAGCAGTGCACACAGATATGGTATGTGACTGAGTCACTGTGTGCTGTGTATCGCTTTTTTCAGGCAGAGAACGGATTATAAATAAAAGTGGTGGTCACTGGTCACTATCAGCAAAACTCTGCACTGTACACTACTGAGTACTCCTAATGCTCCCCAAAATTAGTAAATCAAGTGTCTCTCTAATCTATTCTAATTCTAAACGGAGAGGACGCCAGCCACGTCCTCTCCCTATCAATCTCAATGCACGTGTGAAAATGGCGGCGACGCGCGGCTCCTTATATAGAATCCGAGTCTCGCGATAGAATCCGAGCCTCGCGAGAATCCGACAGCGTCATGATGACGTTCGGGCGCGCTCGGGTTAACCGAGCAAGGCGGGAAGATCCGAGTCGCTCGGACCCGTGAAAAAAAACATGAAGTTCTGGCGGGTTCGGATTCAGAGAAACCGAACCCGCTCATCTCTAGTTGCACTGCAGGTGGGGTAGATGTAACATGTGTAGAGTTAGCTTTGTATGGGGCGTGTGTGAAATCTAAATTGCATAGAAACAATATAACCCACCCAAATTTAAATCTCTCTGCGTGTGTTACATCTGCCCCACCTGCAGTGCAACTATGGTGTGCTCTTTTGGTTTGCTAACAAACCTGAATAAGCCCCAATGGCACCAGTTGCTTTGAGACTGTTTGATGTCAATTATAATGCTTTATGAGTGGCCAAGAGAAAGGTGGTCATCTGTGTGTGGGTTATTTTTGCAGACAAAGGTTTGGGAAGTGAAGACACTTGCATGAGCTTCTGAACTCTATCTTGTACTCACTACAGCACTGACATTTATATTTTTGCAAGATTTCCCATCTTAAATTACACGCACAGGGTTGTCTGCAACAACTGTCACTCAAATCCTGCCCTAGTATGCTCAGCATCCATAATGTCTAGGCTATACGTAAATTCTGCAAAACATTAGTACATACTGTATTGATAGGGGTAAAAAAATGCATGCTACCAAAAATGTATATCTTCTTTGTTACCTGCCGTAGATAGAGAATATTCCCCCTCATTGTTCAGTTACTACCTTGGTAAGCCATTTTAATTTATTTCATTTAATTTCCTGCATACTGGGGTTTCGTTACCTGTGCTGTAACTAGACAGTTTGGTGTCCTATGCCAGAAAAACAATTGGTGCCCCTCTCCCACCATATTTAAAATACGGACATTGCGTGCGCCAAAGGTGCATGCTAAAAATATAGAGGTGTGTCTTTATGGGGAAGGGGTATAGCCACCAAATAGTACCAATTCACATTACTATCTGTTATTCATATTACACCACACATTATGCCAGGTAGAGCCACTGATGCACATTATGCCAGGTAGTGCCCCTGATGCACACCATGCCAGGTAGAGCCCACATTATGCCAAGTAGAGCCCCAGATGCACATTATGCCAGGTAGAGACCACATTATGTCAGTTAGAGCCCCTGATACACATTATGCCAGTTAGAAGCCACATTATGCCAGGTAGAGCCACTGATACACTTTTGCCATGTAGAGCTCACATTATGCCAGGTAGAGCCCCTGACCCTTATGCCAGGTAGAGCCCACATTATGCCTGTTAAAGCCACTGATGCAAATTGTGTCAGGTAGAGCCCACATTATGTTAGGTAGAGCCCCTTATACAGAGCATGTGTGTGTTTTACCTGTCAGTACATGCTGGCCAGGAGGGACACAGTGTGCAAGCAGGTGACAGGCTCCGATACTGCAACAATAGAGCGGGAAGCCGAGAGGAACACACAGACAGGCCACAGCTGCAGTGTTGCCCGGCTACCATTCTAGCTAACACTATAACAAGTAACCGGGCACTGTAGCTAACTAGCGCAGCAACACTTTGCGAAGCGGACCTACAGATGTTGCTGGCTGTTCTGCGCCCAAAGTGTATATGCACTGCTGGCACCCACCTAGTTACAGCCCTGCTTATTGCTCAGCTATTACAAAATATATTCCCCTATGAGTGAATGTGCCAAGAGGCTTAAACAGTTTATGGTATTTGTTGAGTGATTTCACTGTTTTGGAGTGGGTTTTGCAGGTTTTTTCGAGTCATCTTGGTGAAGCAGACAAAGGGCGGGTTGTAATGGAGTCTGGGTTTGCCCGACGTGTGAGATGCCGGACGAATTTAGACTTTTTTTTTAAAGGCGCAGTCACTTACAAGGCATAACCATGCCTTGTAAATGATTGCCCCTTTAAAAAAACGTCCGAGTTTGGCTAGTATCCCGCACGTTGGGCGAACTCGGACTCCATTACATCCCTCCCGTCATCTTAACCTCCATTGTGTTCGTGGCGATGGATTACGTCTCAGGTAGAGGCACTGTTCAGTATAAATCAGAGTAACTCACTACTCACCCTCAGTGACAATCCTACCTTAAGTACGTTTAACTTTTGTGTACGCTAAACATGTACACAGCGAAATCCTTGCTCAACTCATATTTACATCATATTTCTTTCTATTCTTTCAGTCATATGTTGCAGAGGTAGAGGAGTCTCAGCTTGTACTAGATTTGACCCTGCGATAATATGGTGCAAAGATTTAGCAAACATAATATAAATAGACATTGCAGTTTACTTATGACACGAGTCTAATGCTAAATGGATTTTAAATATTTGGATTTATTATTCACGGCGTCCAAGAGGATGTTTACAAAAGCAGGAATGATTCATAAGTCCAGGAAAGTTAGACTGCCAGAATACAAATAGACTACCTAGTTACATCTATACAAATGACACAAATACATATCATCTGATAAAATGGGCAGCTCTCTCTGTGATGCGGCAATTACAAATCTTTCACACTTGACGCTTGCCATGGGACACTTGCTGTAGGACACTTGCTGTGGGACACTTTTCGTGGGACACTTGCCGTGGGACACTTGCCGTGGGACACTTGTGGCAAATCTGTTATTTTTATTACGGCCACATACCCAATGATGTTATACCACTATTCCAGCGACATCAGACCTGTCCCATGCCACTAGGCCAGGCCACTATTGTCTCATATGACATCACATCATTGGCAAATATAAAGAACAATGGTTGGTTAAATGGTTGGTGTAGGTTACAGGCAGGTAGAGCATATTGGCTTTAGGCTGGTATATAATGCAATGGCTAAAGGCTGGTGTAATGATATGGCGCCAGAAGGTAATCTTAATAATGATTCTGTATGAAATTCATGCATTCCTGGCACTTGAGGAAAATGGTGATTGCTAGCAAAATAAAATGGGGGTGAAGTTCTCCTTTACCCTACTATACACAGAACTACAGCTTAAGCTGCAGTTTTATTTAAAAAAGAAAAAGAGGTAAAGCCAATCAGATTCTATATGTAATGTTTCCAATGCACAAAACAAAATGAAAGTAAACATCTGCTTGGTTGCTATGGGTAACACCATCCATTCTGTCTAATTAACTGTGGAGCTGGTTTCACAAATCATTATATTATATAATTTTCATTCTCAGTATACAAAACATTATAAACAGGAAATGCCCTGTGTCAGATCGGCTGCGTTTCTTATAGTATAGTTACAGTATGATGCTGCCAGCTCATAACTGCACGTTTCATATGGGAAGAAGCACACACACGTTGTATAAACAGAATTAGTTCATCTAAGCAGACAACATGCATAAGACAAGTTGGATGAAAACAAATTGCTTATTGGTTTGTATTACTTGCTATAAAATATCCATCACTGTCTATACTTGTCCCAGTTTCATAAAATAATAACATGGTATAGGAGTCTGTCAAGCACAATGCAAACATTCATATCTATATAATATGGAAGCAAGATTTGTTTTTCTCCATTTGTTTTCCAAATGTCATCAATAGCGAACCATTTATTACATCTCACCAGCAATTCCACACAACCTGCATCACCTCTCACCCAGGATCGCACAGGCCAGTTCCCCCTTTCTGTCTCTTGTATGGGTAAGAACTGTTGGCAAAACAGCCGCAGGGAACATGTACATATCATTACTGCATCTTCATTTATATCATTTATCCAGTAAACAAAACAAATGAGAATACGCTGTGCAGCAAACCAGGGCAATAGCTGGTACTGGCGTAGCGAGAAACAACGGAGCGGATGAGCTCAGACACGACTGAGTGCTTCTAGTGCAGCTCACGCTGGGTGATACAATGGGAATGTTAGAGCTCTCATACAGATGCCAAGGTTCGAACACTGAAAGTCTAATTTTCATTTAATGATTTGACTGAAAGTATTTTCTGTTTCTTCAACCTATATGTCTCCTGGCAGCAGCCAGTTATGCATATAGACAAATGTAACTTCTGGCTACAAAGTTTTACATCTGATAAATATTATATAGGCTTCCAGCTCATTTAGATGAGACTACAGCAATATGAAAAGTAAATAGATACAGTATAGAGGAGGGGGGGAGGCTTTTTTCTTTACAGTTTTTTTTTGTGTGTGTGTGTTTTCGCAAAGACAAGCGCAAATTACTACATGCCCATGTGGCACCTTGGAAAGTAGTGTGTGTGCCCCTTTAACGCTGACTTACAGTATCAGCAGCCGGAGAAGGTGAAATGCTGGTACAGCAGGGTTAAGGTCGGACTCTGGTCCGGTCACATGTTCCAGATGGTGAGTGCGGACTGGAAAAGGGAGTCTGGGAGCAGAGGAGCCTTGTGGGAAGAAGCAGGGGGAGTCGAAGAAAGCGCTGAACATGCTGAGTGAGGAGCTGAGTAACGGATGCAAACCGTGTGGTCACGCTAGGTAGTGAGAGCAGCGCTGCAGAGCAGAAGCAGAAAAGTGCTACCAACAGAGAACCGGGTGAGCGAGTGTGAAACGTCGCAGCCGGACACCTCCAGGCCTACTGAAAGGCCTGGATGCTGCGGCCATCTTGTGCAGCAAGGAACTGCTGAGACATGTCCAGCCATTGAGTACATCTACCACAGAAGTTCTGAGTGAGTACACAGAGACGTTATTTGCCAGTGAAGATTTAAACATCCTTGTTAGTGAAAGCTAAGCATACAGAAACGGCCATTGAGAATTGTATTTTTCATCACTCTTCTCATCACCACATTATTATTGTGTCATATTGGAATAAGCATATATATGTGATTAGATTAATTGTCCTATTGAATTACTAAATGTTTTCTGGATGTCATTAACTAAAGTCAACTGTGATTTACCAATCTTCTTTGATGCCATCTCATTCTTGTGATTGTCTAATTTTTGCCAAACAACTAATCATCCTCTTTAATCCAGAGTTCATTGTGGCTCATTAAAATGTCATCCTGATGGAATTGCTGTCTGATTCCTGTTGTGTATCAATCTGTCCTACCTCTCCAAGCAAGGTACTACAGGCAAGGGGGGTCATTCTGAGTAGATCGCTCACTAGCTAGTTTTTGCAGCGCTGCGATCAGATAGTCGCCGCCTATGGGGGAGTGTATTTTCACTTTGCAAGTGTGCGAACGCTTTTGCAGCCAAGCGGGACAAAAACAGTTTGTACAGTTTCTGAGTAGGTCTGAACTTACTCAGCCGCTGCGATCACTTCAGCCTGTCCGGTCCCGGAATTGACTTCAGACACCCGCCCTGCAAACGCTTGGACACGCCTGCGTTTTACCAACCACTCCCTGAAAACGGTCAGTTGACACCCATAAACGCCTTCTTCCTGTCAATCTCCTTGCGATCGGCTGTGCGAATGGATTCTTCGTTAAATCCATCGCCCAGCACCGATCCGCTTTGTACCCGTACGATGCGCCTGCACATTGCGGTGCATACGCATGCACAGTTTTGCAGAGTTTTGACCTGATCGCAGTGCTGCAAAAAAATAGCTAGCGTTCGATCAGCTCGGAATTACCCCCAAGGTACGGGGAAGAACACTTTAGGGAAAAGGTCTGTCACATAGCCACCTAACATCTGTGATACCTCTTCCAACAACTTAGACATACCGGCCAACCCGGAGGTGTTACATCCAGATATGTCTGTCTGGTCAGAGGTACTGCACTTACTTCCACAACATCACTTGCAGTAGTTAAAAACAGATCTATAAACTTCAAGTGCAGTTGGGATTTCCGCATCAGCTTGGTGAGAGCCCTTCATCACTTCCCTGCTTATTTATACCTTTATCTCTGTTTGACTCCTGTGTACCAGACTGAGGGGTTAATTCAGGTTGGATCGCAAATCGCGATCCAACCTGAATTTTTGCGATTGACTTGCGGGCGCATGCGCAGGGCCCATTCTGCGCATGTGTCCCCGCATTTACTGTGGGTGACCCCGACCCGCAGTAATTACGAACACCTCTGCCTGATTGACACGCATAGGCGTTCCTGGGGTGGCAACGCTCTGTTTCCAAGGCGGAGACAGAGCATTGTGGGGGCAGCGGCAGGGAAACGGGTGTGGTGGCATGAACGAGGGGCGTGGCGGCGGTGTTATCGGGGTGGCTACATGTCATCACATACAGCCGCTCCGATCTTAAAAATGGCGCCGGGTCTCCTGCTGCGCTGGCAGGAGGCTTCCATAATTTCTGCGATCACTCTGAAATTGCGATCATGCCGCAATTTCAGCGTGATCGCAGTGGGTGGGCAGCAGACAGCATGCTGGGTGGCCTTGCCCTGTTATGGGCGGCCCCCAGCATGCGAGTGAAAGGATTGCTAATTCTGCTAAAAAGCAGAATGTGCAATCCTTACTGAATAAGGGGCTAATTCAGATCTGATCGCAGCAGCAAATGTGTTAGCAGTTGGGCAAAACCATGGGGGGTCATTCCGACCCGTTCGCACAGCAGCGAAGAACCGCGTGGTGGACGCATTGCGCACACACCGCCGCCAGCGAGAAATGTGATCGCAGCGGCGATTGCAAGAAGACGGACAGATGGGAGGCAATCCGGGGTGGATACTCACCGTTTTCCAGGCGTGGTGAGTCCAACGCAGGCGTGTCAAGGCGTTTGGAGGGCGGATGTCTGACGTCAGGACCGGGACCTTCATCGCTGGATCCGTCGCACTGGGTGAGTATCTGCAGCCCTGGTCTTGTTAACCTTGAAACTTTTTTAGCATAGCAGGGCTGCACAAGCGATCGCAGCCCTGCTATGCTAAAATACACTCCCCCATAGGCGGCGTCAGGTTGATCGCACGAGCAGCAAAAAGTTGCTATGTGCGATCAACTTGGATTGACCCCCCCCCCCCAGTGGCAAACGCAGGATTTTGAAAGGGGGGTTTCCAAATACTTATTTACAGAAGCAATTAAAAAAAGTCTGCTGTGGAGATACTGTAGGGCATCTCCACCTGCAGCTGTCAAAATTGATAGCTGCAGGTGTCAGAACGGTCATACATTGCCCTGCACATCGGCGTGCTATCTTTTAGATAGCAGTGCCGATATGGACAGGGGTGCATAGCGTTCCTGTCACTGGGCACACACTGCTGCTTTAATACATGGGTGGGAAGTGGTACACATAACGTACGCTTATACCACTACCTCCTACATACCGTAGTTTCATACATTTACCCCATAGTGTGGTAAATAAAAGATATCCGTGTTCCCCTTTCCCAGTGGAACATGTCATAAAAATGAACATACACACACCCAGTGGAACATGACACAAACACAGTGATACCCGCTATAGCGCGTTTTTCTGCGCTACAGACAGCGGGGGGGACACTTTTTAAAAATGAGTGGGTCCTACAGGACGCGCTGTGAGTCAGTCTTGTGTGCGCCTCAGCCAATACTGAAATGGTATTGGCTGAGGCGCAAACAAGACTGACTCACAGCGCGTCCTGCAGGAAGCAGCTCATTGCTCGTCTGCCTAGCCAATCACTGCCGGAGACTCCCGATAGTGCTCCCTCCTACCGGCCCCCTAGCCGATAACCACCTGCACATCCCAAAAATGCTCCTTCCTACCGGCCCGCCAGCGCCGTTCTAGCATTAAATAAGAGACTGCTTGACTAGCTGCAGGCACCCCCGGCACCATGCGGTGTCACGGCAGCTTCCTCCCTGCACACAGCGCATTCGTGCAGAACCAGCGATAAGGTCTTCACGGGGCTGGTGCTCTGGCTCCATGTCTGCCATGTAGGGGCTGTCACCATGCGGGGGGCCGAGTGGCTGGAGGAAGTAACAGAGGGCATGACTCTAGAGAGGCTTTAGGAGAGGTGCCTCAAGTATATAAGATCATACAGGGAAGAAGGTTGCTAACTCAGAGGCTGTACTATATATACACATCCCCTGTTTAATGTCACTACAAAGATCCTGGGCAGGGCAATCACATAAATAACAAAGTTATGCAATTCTTTTGAGTTTCATTCATTCGCATGGAGTGCCGCCGTTGGATGGGTATGTAATACACGTTGATTGCTTTGACGTGTTATTGGAAGGCACCTGGCCAAGTACTAGCTTTTACACAGAGCACCCCAGCCTTGGCGCCTATCCCTATCCCCCTCCTTTCCCCTAGTACTGGCCAAACTTAAAACCCCCAGTACTGCCTGCCCTCACACCCCATAATATGTGATAGGACCCAGAAAATAAGATTTTACTCACCGGTAAATCTATTTCTCGTAGTCCGTAGTGGATGCTGGGACTCCGTAAGGACCATGGGGAATAGCGGCTCCGCAGGAGACTAGGCACAACTAAAGAAAGCTTTAGGACTACCTGGTGTGCACTGGCTCCTCCCACTATGACCCTCCTCCAGACCTCAGTTAGGATACTGTGCCCGGAAGAGCTGACACAATAAGGAAGGATTTTGAATCCCGGGTAAGACTCATACCAGCCACACCAATCACACCGTATAACTCGTGATACTATACCCAGTTAACAGTATGAAATATAACTGAGCCTCTCAACAGATGGCTCAACAATAACCCTTTAGTTAAACAATAACTATATACAAGTATTGCAGACAATCCGCACTTGGGATGGGCGCCCAGCATCCACTACGGACTACGAGAAATAGATTTACCGGTGAGTAAAATCTTATTTTCTCTGACGTCCTAAGTGGATGCTGGGACTCCGTAAGGACCATGGGGATTATACCAAAGCTCCCAAATGGGCGGGAGAGTGCGGATGACTCTGCAGCACCGAATGAGCAAACTATAGGTCCTCCTCAGCCAGGGTATCAAACTTGTAGAATTTTGCAAATGTGTTTGACCCCGACCAAGTAGCTGCTCGGCAAAGTTGTAAAGCCGAGACCCCTCGGGCAGCCGCCCAAGAAGAGCCCACCTTCCTCGTGGAATGGGCTTTCACTGATATAGGATGCGGCAGTCCAGCCGCAGAATGTGCAAGCTGAATCGTACTACAGATCCAGCGAGCAATAGTCTGCTTTGAAGCAGGAGCACCCAGCTTGTTGGGTGCATACAGGATATGTCAGTATACAGGGTGCATACAGGATATGTCAGTTTTCCTGACACTAGCTGTCCAGGAAACATAAATTTTCAGGGCCCTGACTACGTCCAACAACTTGGAATCCTCCAAGTCTTTAGTAGCCGCAGGCACTACAATAGGTTGGTTCAAATGAAAAGCTGATACCACCTTAGGGAGAAACTGGGGACAAGTCCTCAATTCTGCCCTAACCATATGGAAAATCAGATAAGGGCTTTTACATGACAAAGCCGCCAATTCTGACACACGCCTGGCCGAAGCCAAGGCCAACAGCATGACCACTTTCCACGTGAGATATTTCAAATCCACGGTTTTAAGTGGCTCAAACCAATGCGAGTTTAGGAAATCCAACACCACGTTGAGATCCCAAGGTGCCACTGGAGGCACAAAAGGGGGCTGAATATGCAGCACTCCCTTAACAAATGTCTGAACTTCAGGCAGTGAAGCCAGTTCTTTCTGGAAGAAAATCGACAGAGCCGAAATCTGGACCTTAATGGAACCCAATTTTAGGCCCATAGTCACCCCTGACTGTAGGAAGTGCAGAAAACGGCCCAGCTGAAATTCCTCCGTTGGGGCCTTCCTGGCCTCACACCACGCAACATATTTTCGCCATATGCGGTGATAATGGTTTGCGGTCACTTCTTTCCTAGCTTTAATCAGCGTAGGGATGACTTCCTCCGGAAAGCCCTTTTCCTTCAGGATCCGGCGTTCAACCGCCATGCCGTCCTGCAGCAGGTCCTGTCTGAGCGGCAGAGGCCATGGGTCCTCTGAGATCAGTTCTTGAAGTTCCGGGTACCAAGCTCTTCTTGGCCAATCCGGAACAATGAGTATAGTTCTTACTCCTCTTTTTCTTATTATCCTCAGTACCTTGGGTATGAGAGGAAGAGGAGGGAACACATAAACCGACTGGTACACCCACGGTGTCACTAGAGCGTCCACAGCTATTGCCTGAGGGTCTCTCGACCTAGCGCAATATCTTTCTAGCTTTTTGTTTAGGCGGGACGCCATCATGTCCACCTGTGGCCGTTCCCAACGGTTTACAATCAGCTGGAAGACTTCTGGATGAAGTCCCCACTCTCCCGGGTGGAGGTCGTGCCTGCTGAGGAAGTCTGCTTCCCAGTTGTCCACTCCCGGAATGAACACTGCTGACAGTGCTAACACGTGATTTTCCGCCCATCGGAGAATCCTTGTGGCTTCTGCCATCGCCATCCTGCTTTTTGTGCCGCCCTGTCGGTTTACATGGGCGACTGCCGTGATGTTGTCTGACTGAATCAGTACCGGCTGGTTTTGAAGCAGGGGTCTTGCCTGACTTAGGGCATTGTAAATGGCCCTCAGTTCCAGAATATTTATGTGTAGGGAAGTCTCCTGACTTGACCATAGTCCCAGGAAAGTTTCTTCCCTGTGTGACTGCCCCCCAGCCTCGAAGGCTGGCATCCGTGGTCACCAGGACCCAGTCCTGTATGCCGAATCTGCGGCCCTCTTGAAGATGAGCACTCTGCAGCCACCACAGCAGAGACACCCTGGTCCTTGGAGACAGGGTTATCAGCCGATGCATCTGAAGATGCGATCCGGACCACTTGTCCAACAGGTCCCACTGAAAGGTCCTTGCATGGAACCTGCCGAATGGGATTGCTTCGTAGGAAGCTACTATTTTTCCCAGGACTCGCGTACAGTGATGCACCGACACCTGTTTTGGTTTCAGGAGGCCTCTGACTAGAGATGACAGCTCCTTGGCTTTCTCCTCCGGGAGAAACACTTTTTTCTGTTCTGTGTCCAGAACCATCCCCAGGAACAGTAGACGTGTCGTAGGGACCAGCTGTGACTTTGGAATATTTAGAATCCAACCGTGCTGTTGTAGCACCTCCCGAGATAGTGCTACCCCGACCAACAACTGCTCCCTGGACCTCGCCTTTATCAGGAGATCGTCCAAGTACGGGATAATTAAAACTCCCTTTTTTCGAAGGAGTATCATCATTTCGGCCATTACCTTGGTAAATACCCTCGGTGCCATGGACAGACCAAACGGCAACGTCTGGAATTGGTAATGACAATCCTGTACCACAAATCTGAGGTACTCCTGGTGAGGATGCTAAATGGGGACATGCAGGTAAGCATCCTTGATGTCCAGTGATACCATGTAATCCCCCTCGTCCAGGCTTGAAATAACCGCCCTGAGCGATTCCATCTTGAACTTTAATTTTTTTATATAAGTGTTCAAGGATTTCAAATTTAAAATGGGTCTCACCGAACCGTCCGGTTTCGGTACCACAAACATTGTGGAATAGTAACCCCGTCCTTGTTAAAGGAGGGGCACATTGACTATCACCTGCTGGGAATACAGCTTGTGAATTGCCTCTAGCACAGCCTCCCTGTCTGAGGGAGTTGTTGGCAAGGCAGATTTGAGGAAATAACGAGGGGGAGACGTCTCGAATTCCAGCTTGTACCCCTGAGATACCACTTGAAGAATCCAGGGATCTACCCGTGAGCGAGCCCACTGATTGCTGAAGTTCTTGAGACGGGCCCCCACCGTACCTGGCTCCGCCTGTGGAGCCCCAGCGTCATGCGGTGGACTTAGAGGAAACGGGGGAGGACTTTTGTTCCTGGGAACTGGCTGTATGCTGCAGCTTTTTCCCTCTACCTCTGCCTCTGGGCAGAAAGGACGCGCCTTTAACCCACTTGCCTTTTTGGGGCCGAAAGGACTGTACCTGATAATACGGTGCTTTCTTTGGCTGTGAGGGAACATGGGGTAGAAAAGCTGACTTCCCAGCTGTCGCTGTGGAAACGAGGTCCGAGAGACCATCCCCAAACAACTCCTCACCTTTATAAGGCAAAACTTCCATATGCCTTTTAGAATCTGCATCCCCTGTCCACTGCCGAGTCCATAACCCTCTCCTGGCAGAAATGGACATTGCACTTATTTTAGATGCCAGCCGGCAAATATCCCTCTGTGCATCTCTCATGTATAAGACTGCGTCTTTTATATGCTCTATGGTTAGCAATACAGTGTCCCTGTCAAGGGTATCAATATTTTCCGACAGGGAATCTGACCACGCAGCTGCAGCACTGCACATCCATGCTGAAGCAATAGCTGGTCTCAGTATAATACTTGAGTGTGTATATACAGACTTCAGGATAGCCTCCTGCTTCCTATCAGCAGGCTCCTTCAGGGCGGCCGTATCCGGAGACGGTAGTGCCACCTTCTTTGACAGGCGTGTGAGCGCTTTATCCACCCTAGGGGATGTTTCCCAACGTGACCTATCCTCTGGCGGGAAAGGGTACGCCATTAGTAACTTTTTAGAAATGACCAGTTTCTTATCGGGGGAAGCCCACGCTTCTTCACACACCTCATTTAATTCATCAGATGGGGGAAAAACCACTGGTAGTTTTTTCTCCCCAAACATAATACCCTTTTTTGTGGTACCTGGGGTAACATCAGAAATGTGCAACACATTTTTCATTGCCTCAATCATGTAACGTGTGGCCCTATTGGAAGTTACATTAGTCTCATCGTCGTCAACACTGGATTCAGTATCCGTGTCGACATCTGTGTCTGCCATCTGAGGTAGCGGGCGTTTTAGAGCCCCTGATGGCTTTTGAGACAGTTGGGCAGGCACGAGCTGAGAAGCCGGCTGTCCCACATCTGCTATGTCGTCAAACCTTTTATGTAAGGAGTTGACACTTTCACGTAATTCCTTCCACAAGTCCATCCACTCAGGTGTCGGCCCCGCAGGGGGTGACATCACATTTATCGGTATCTGCTCCGCCTCCACATAAGCCTCCTCATCAAACATGTCGACACAGCCGTACCGACACACCGCACACACACGGGGAATGCTCTGACTGAGGACAGGACCCCACAAAGCCCTTTGGGGAGACAGAGAGAGAGTATGCCAGCACACACCAGAGCGCTATATAACACAGGGATTAACACTATAACTGAGTGATTTTCCCTTATAGCTGTTTATATGTATACTACTGCGCCTAAATTTAGTGCCCCCCCCTCTCTTTTTTACCCTTTGTAGTCTTGAAACTGCAGGGGAGAGCCTGGGAGTGATCCTTCCAGCGGAGCTGTGAGGGAAAGATGGCACCAGTGTGCTGAGGGAGATAGCTCCGCCCCTTTTTCGGCGGACTTCTCCCGCTTTTTTATGGATATCTGGCAGGGGTATTTTTCACATATATAGCCTCTAAGACTATATTATGTGAATTTTATGCCAGCAAGGTGTTTAATATTGCTGCTCAGGGCGCCCCCCCCCCCAGCGCCCTGCACCCATCAGTGACCGGAGTGTGAGGTGTGCATGAGGAGCAATGGCGCACAGCTGCAGTGCTGTGCGCTACTTTGTTGAAGACCGAAGTCTTCTGCCGCCGATTTCCAGGACCATCTTCTTGCTTCTGGCTCTGTTAGGGGGACGGCGGCGCGGCTCCGGGACCGGACGACCGAGGCTGGGCCTGTGTTCGATCCCTCTGGAGCTAATGGTGTCCAGTAGCCTAAGAAGCCCAAGCTAGCTGCAAGCAGGTAGGTTCGCTTCTTCTCCCCTTAGTCCCTCGTAGCAGTGAGTCTGTTGCCAGCAGATCTCACTGAAAATAAAAAACCTAAAAGTATACTTTCTTTTCTAGGAGCTCAGGAGAGCCCCTAGTGTGCATCCAGCTCAGCCGGGCACAAGATTCTAACTGAGGTCTGGAGGAGGGTCATAGTGGGAGGAGCCAGTGCACACCAGGTAGTCCTAAAGCTTTCTTTAGTTGTGCCCAGTCTCCTGCAGAGCCGCTATTCCCCATGGTCCTTACGGAGTCCCAGCATCCACTTAGGACGTCAGCGAAATAGTGGTGTAGGAAACCCCAATTTTTTTAAGTGAAGGATCCCGGGAACCCACAATTTTTTTTTACTGTGCGCAATCACTTTAACGCACATCACCCCACCCAGGGGCGTATCTACCCATTGGCCAGGATGGCACTCGCCAGGGGCGCCAGCCGAGCAGGGGGCGCCGCCAGACTGTGCCACCCAAGGCCAATGGGTGGAACCCCTTAAGCCGTAGTGTCTGGCAATACCTGCTGTGCCGAGCTGCCTGTGCATTGCCTGGGATGGAGGGCGGGAGATCGCTCAGCAGGCAGGAGCTAGCGACGGTGTCCGGCACCGCAATGCACTACAGGGAAGAAATTGAAAATAAACTACAACTCCCAACAACCCTTGCTGTCGGGAGCTCCCGGCGGCAAGGGCTGCTGGGAGCTGTAGTTTATTTTCAGTTTCTTCACGTAGTTTGTTGTTGTGGACTACAGCTATGTGCTGGGAGGGGGATGGGGACAATGGCTATGTGCTTGGGGAGCTGAGGGGCTATGTGCAGGGAGGGGGAACTATGGCTATCTATGCTGGCAGGGAACTATTGTTATGTGATGGGAGGGGGTGGGGAGTGGGGACTACTGTATGACTGTGTTGGGAGAGGTGGAGACTACGGCTATTGCTTGGGGAGGTGGGGCTATGGCTATTTACTGAGAGGGGACTATGGCTATGTGCTGGGAGAGGGATGGGGACTATGACTGTATGACTGTGTGGGCTTATCTGACACTGTGGGGGCATATGTGTATCCAGCACCATGGGGGCATATGTAGCACTGTGCGGGCATACCTGGCACTATGAGGGCATATCTGGCACCTTGTGGGCATTTGTATCTGGCTTTAGGGGGCATATATTTGTCACTGTGGGGGCATATGTGTATCTGGCACTGTGGGGGCAAATCTAGCACTGTGGGGGCATATGTGTATCTGGCACTGTGGGGGCATGTGTGTATCTGGCACTGTGGGGGCATGTGTGTATCTGGCACTGTGGGGGCATGTGTGTATCTGGCACTGTGGGGGCATATTTGTATTTGGCACTATTGGGGGCATATGTGTATCTGGCACTGTACTATTGGGGTCTTATGTGTATCACGCCCCCATTTTCATTGGTCATGCCACATGTGGCATGTGGCCACACCCAAAGCACAGTACCACTAATATTTTTTTTCTACTTACACCACTGAGTAGTGCGCTGTACTGTACTTCTTTGTACTACTATTTGATCATACTACCTGGCCTTGGGTGGCATTGCCACTCAGCCAGGCCAAGCACAGTGTTATAAGAATTACTGTGTGGGCATAATGTGTAAAGGGAACTGCTACTGTATGGGCATGATATGTATAAGGGTTACTACTGTGTAGCTTAATTTGAATTGGGGGAACTATTGTATGGTCATGCCGCTTTCCCACAAGATCATGTCCCTTTTTTGTACATGCACCTTCACTATATCAAATATAGGGGGCACCAGTCCCTTACTTTGCCAGGGGCGCCCGGACCCCTAGATACACCCCTGACCCCACCCCCAAAGTAAGTGAAACATGACGCAAACTCCCAGGGAAACATACAGACACACACTCCCCCCCTCCCCTGTGAACCATGATAGACACACACCCTCCCTCCCACAGTGAAATAATACACGCAGATTCCCAGTGAAACATACACACACCTCCCCTCCCCCCCCCCCCCGTGAAATATGACACACACCCTCCCCCCACCCAGCAAAACATGACAAAGACCCCCATGTGAAACATGACCCCACCCCATGGGAGACGTGACACAGACCCCAGTGAGACATACACACACACACCTTCCCTACCAGTGAAACATGACAGAACCTCAGTAAAACACACACACACACACTCAGTGAAAAATTACACAGACCCCCAGTGAAACAAAAAAACACACCATCCTCCCCTGCGTTAGACATTTCACACATCTCTCCCCATCACCAGTTAAACATACTGTACAGCATCAGCACAGAAGGCTCACCTGGCCAGCTTGATAAGATAGCCCACCCGCACCTGACACACACCACGGACATTTGCAGTGTCCGGCACATGATCCAGCCAGCTCTCCTGCAAAGCACCACAGTGGGAGATCTGCCTGGGAGGAGCTGCATGTGCTACTGCAGCTAGCTCCACCTACGTTCAACCAGCCAGGCCAGCCTCTCAGTGAAAGAGCAGGCAGATGGATGCTGCCGGCAGCCTCAGAGCCTGCCTGAGGCTTCATGAAAAGATAAAAAAAAATTGTTGCGCTGCACCGATGGATCGGCGGCAGGGGGGGTTTCTAGGTACTCGGAACCCCCCCTGCGTGCGCGTGTGCCCCCCACGTGCACTGCAGGTGTGGCAGATATAACATGTGCAGAGAGAGTTAGATGTGGGTGGGTTATATTGTTTCTGTACAGAGTAAATACTTCCTGCTTTATTTTTACACTGCATTTTAGATTTAAGATTGAACACACCCCACCCAAATCTAACTCTCTCTGCACATGTCATATCTGCCCCACCTGCAGTGCACATGGTTTTGCCCAACTGCTAACATTTTCCGCTACGATCAGGTTTGAATTACCCCCATGTGCACTGCGGGGGGGGGATATAACATGTGCAGAGAGAGTTAGATTTGGGTGGGGTGTGTTCAATCTTAAATCTAAAATGCAGTGTAAAAATAAAGCAGCCAATATTTACCCTGCACAGAAACAAATTAACCCACCCAAACCTAACTCTCTCTGCACATGTTATATCTGCCCCCCTGCTGTTGTCAAAGTCAAAAATATTACATAGAGAGAACATACAAACTACACACATTTAAGTCGCTATACTTGCAAATATGCGCAGCGAGCACAGCAATATATGGTAACACACGCATTTGCTCGGACATGGCACGTAGATGGATTCGGCGCTTGTTTCAAACAGTACATGGTTATAATAATGTCGGGCACCAGACATCATGGAGATTTAGAATTGGCTGATGAATTGATGTCATGAATGTGTATTATTTGAACAGAACCAGATGCGCCCGTCATGTTTGGTATTGAAGCAAACAGATTGATGTGTGGGTTAGTTTGAGGCTTGTTGTGAAGTTGTGGGACATTGCAGCGGATAGATATGATTATATGTATAAAAGCTAAGATCATTTTGTTAGAACAATGAATGATCAAGCCAACCCTTTACTAAGATTTCAGGGCTGAACCTGATTAGCATATACAAAGCAAGAGCGACCCCTCCCCCAGGAACTAGGAAAACAGGCATGGCTAGAAAAGAAGTCAGTTTCAGTTTGCTTGGGGCCTCGGAGGACAGATATACTGTAGCTACTCACACAGCTACCTGGCACCCAGCAGCATGGCGGCTACATCCCCAGGACTGACCTCCAAACTAAAGGCTAAGTATTGAATTCACATGGCTAGATAAGGAAATATAGACAGATTGCTTTAAGGTCAATGGTGCTGGTTTAAATAGGATATTGTAACTTGTTTGTGTGATAGATCTGGGAATATGTGCTGGTAGCAATGGCAGGCTGATATGTGTGGTTACATTGTGATCTGGTCTTGTGATGAATATGCTCTGGTTATTGAGATACTGAAGTTGTTTGGAATGTGAAATTGAATAAGATGGTTCTAGGAAGTTGGATTGAAATTGTGAAAGGTGATTTAGATGGTTTGGAATTGTAAAATCAGAACATATGCATTGTTTTGAGGCTTGGACATTTTGGAATAAAATGGAGTCTTGTGTCTTCTGCTATGTGATTGTGGTGTAGCAGAGAGTGCCATGTGTTTGGACCTGCAAATCTAAAATGGCTGCTGCCGGGTATTTTCCCCTCCCCCTTTCAACCATGTGGTGCAGTCTTTGGAATCATGGGAGTTTTCCCAAAATGGAGTCTAGCTTCTGTCCCATGCGGTATTGTAGGGTTGTGTATATAGGGACAGCCAGTATGGGTAAGGTCAAGTATTTTCTCCACAAAGATTCTCAGCATTGACTAACTGCGCAGCGATTGTTCCTCACATGTGTAGTTTTATCTGCAACCATATTGTCTCTTATTTAATGTTATAAGCCATTCTCTCCTTCCCCTTTTAAAAGTAATTGTGTCTTTATTGTATTTTATGTGTAGTAACTTGGTTAGATATTCTATGTTATTTTGGTAGTGCATAGCTTGTATTGTATTATTCTTTTTGAACGTTCATTCTCTCACTAAAGGCGTTAGAACCTTAGACCGGTATTTGATTGGTTATTATAAATACATAAAGGTTTCTCAGAGCGTCATAGTCGCACATACAGCTTTTAAGTTAACAAGGTTACACTGCATTACATCTACACATTGTCACTGCACAAATGTTTACAGTATAAGTACATTCCTTAAGGTATAGTTAAGGGAGTACCCTTGCGGTACTTTTTGCGCCAATGGCGTACTGTGTTCTTTAACCTTTAACGTGTTTTTAATAGGACAAATATTATAGACATTGTCAATTGGCAGCTCGTCCAGTCCTTCACATATCTCTGCTAGGTAATTTCAGCAGACATTATCCATCAGCAAAGGGCGGGAGATCATATTCTTCGCAGTGCTGACGGGATAAGCGTCTGCTTCGCTTAGTAAAGGGTGCTGAAGGAATCCGGGAACCGGAGGTAAGAACAACACACTAGTGTCTTTTAAAACTGTTTATTTCTGTTTTGTATACACACGCATATATCTGCATTCCTTTTTCGTGTATATTCATATCACTCTCCTGTTTGCCATTGTATAATTGATAAACGTGCTAAGAGAGATTTGTCGCTATTTAAATAGTTAAAGTGTAAAAGTTATACACTAAGGGGTAATTTGTAAAATACACACACAGCTTTACCTGAGATACAAGAAAGACCTGTGTGGGGCTTGGTAGATGATTACAGTTAAAAGAATCATCTACATTAATAAACGTGCTAATTGTATTTTGTGGCCAGCGTACACGTGTCTCTAACAAAAGGCTGAGACTCTCGAACACAACCCAAAGGCCGACGCACGCAGCGTATATTACGCAACGGAGCGTCTGGGTACGCCCACCGAAACTCAAATCGCACAATAGCATTGTTTTAGTGGGGGCGGTATAGCATAGCCACGTGATAATAGCACAAATTGATTTCAGTTTTTCCAAAACTTAGTTTAAATACCTTACTTTACTGTAATGCCTCTGGGGACAGCTATCAGACTACGGGAAATTATTTTTCTGATCAGAAAACTATAAGAATGATAGTGGGTTGAAAACGGTATGAGTGTATTGAATCCCGCTTTGTGAACTGAGTGATCTGGGTGATCTTTGGTGGAACGTGATGAGCACGGTCTGAGTGAAAACGTGCAACAGAGTGTGATAAAGTTTTCGTTGTATTACGCTCTGGCTGTTTTGGAGCACAGTAGGGAGACTCCAATGATCCTACCATTTATGGGCAACAAGTGTTTATAAGTGGTACGATTGGACCGCACGGTTGTAGGTGTGACCAATAACGCAACGTGATACGAGGTAAATTGCCCTCATACGTGTTGTGGGAAGCACATGCAAGCGTGATTTGTGTAAAGAAAAAGGAAGGGAATTTTCACTGGTCACAGGAAAATCTCTAGAGATAGGGCCTGCAACGGTTACACGTGTCTGCTAGAAGGCGGACCGGAGATACCCGGAGCAGAAGAAGCTGGTGGAAGAGCTTGGAAAACTCCCACCGTAGACTGTGTTTGGTGCATTTTAGGAAGTTTTTCTGTGTAAGGTCCACAATGGAAGCCAAGTGCACAACACAGGGACGTTCAGCAGTCAGGGTTCAGACTGCAGAGGCTTGCAGACCCCGAGGGTCTGCTCGGTTAGTAATGTGGAGGAGGTATGGTCCCCACACTGAGACCTTTTGTGATGAATGGACACGAATGACTGCGGGGGATAAGGCACCATTTCCCGGGATAGGTAGTTTTGACTTAGAGGTATTGCATAATTTAGGGCAAAGGATCTGTCTCATAAAATCCTGGAAACAACGAGTTAAACATGATGATTGTTTGCAGATATGGCTACAGGAAAGTGACATGCAAAGAAATGTAACTTACATACCTAACTTTCATCTTGAGAGGAGAGACATGGCAATGGAGAGGATTATGGTTGCGGAGAAAGGCACAATGGGGTGCGATAAAAGTGCACTTAGTAACTATATTAAGAATGAATGTAACAAACGTAATAAGGTTTATAAAAATGAAAGTGTTAAATGTACAACTATTAACCCATGCAAGTCGCACCCCTTGTTAAACTTTCCTCAGGAACACCAACAAGAAAGTGAGCCCAGCACAATGTCGGAGCCTTTTCCAGCAGCCATCACACAAGACATCCAGGTGGACGCGACCAAATCGGTAAAGACTGTAATCAAACCCCCTAACGGAGGGTCAGGTGAGGTCGTGTCCACAGGTACGTATGGTATTATACATCACGCACAAACAAATGTACCTCATATCGTGGAATCAATTCAGAATGACGTTACTGGACTTAATCCTGTCAGGGTAATTGCAGTACCAAATGGGAAAACTGACTCTTCAGGAGTCACTCCTGTCAGGAACATCGCCATGTACTGCCCCTTTTCCCGAACAGAATTAAGGACAATTCTGTCTGAATTTCCTGATCCCAGGAAAGACTTAGTTGCTTGTCAAAAATACATTAGAGTGCTAGGAAACACTGCAGAGCCAAATAACAAAGATTGGAGGACAGTTTTGAGGGCATGTTTACCCCCCGATGTTGATTCATTGAAATTTATCGCTGATTGTAAGCTAGATGAGGAAGTACCACTAACAGACAAGTATAACCAAGATAATGTAAAAAAGAATCAATCTACAGTTGAAAGAATATTTTCCTGCAGTAGTAAAGTGGAATAAAATCTTTACAATAAAACAAAAAGAAGGTGAATCCGCATCAGAGTATTTTCACCGGGCTCTGCAGGATATGGCTAGGTACACTGGTATAGATGACATTGAAACTAACGTACACCACAGAGAGGTAGCTGCGTCTGTATTAATGGACAGCTTAAAAGACACACTAAAAATTAGGGTACAAACCTCTATACCTCATTGGAGAGGTATCTCGGTGGCTGCATTAAGAGAGTCCGCTATCGAGCATGACCAAAATATCCAAAGAACCAGGGAAGCACAGGGAGAGCGGTTGATGGTACTGAGCATCCAAGCACTAGAGGAGGCATCAAATCGACAGGAACCCCAGGCCCCTAGCACATGGAGAAAGCCAAGGATTTGTTATCATTGTAGAAGAGAAGGGCATTATGCCAGCAACTGTAATAACCCACATAAAGTCAGACCCCCTAGACCAAGAAATGAGCAAAATTATAACACACACAATTATAATCAGGGATCTTATAGGAAGAATTTTGGGCCACACCCATGATAAGTAGTCAGGAAAGGTGATCATTAGGACTGATGGTAAGCCTGAGGTAACGGTTAATAAATTGGGAGGTCATTCACTGAAGACACAGGAATGACAAGGTGAAACGTTGTAAATGTATTTGTGAAAAAAAAAAAAAATTCTCTCTCTCTCCCCATCTCTGACGATTATTAGTAAGGACTCAAACATTGCATATCCGCTTGGTCTTTGCAGAAGTCTACCAAACCCCAGCATGACCTATCCGCATCAATGTATCCTGGCCAGATACAGACAGTGGAGTAATGCAGGTGCTGGTGGCGAGGGACTGCGCAAGGAAACCATTGGACATGTAGATATGACAGCCTGATGATCTGACAATGTTTTAAAAAAAATGTTCGAAAAATGTTTTTTTCTCTTTTCCTATTGCTGGTTATTGTTGATTTATGTAATATATATATGCATATGAATTGTTCTCTCTCTCTCTTGTTTTTTTTTATTTTCCTCTCTTCTCACTCATGTTTTTATGTTTTAAAGATGGTATGTCACACCTCAGTTAGACAAATGGTAATGCAAGATTTTTGCTCCTTACAGAAAGATCGCTGGTTTGGAAGAAATAGTGCATCACCGGAATGTTCGTTTGGAAGACTGAGAGACAGCACCTTT
Source organism: Pseudophryne corroboree (assembly GCF_028390025.1). Lineage (NCBI taxonomy): Eukaryota > Metazoa > Chordata > Amphibia > Anura > Myobatrachidae > Pseudophryne > Pseudophryne corroboree. The sequence continues at coordinate 129,606,983 of NC_086444.1, read as the reverse complement.
GAGATGACAGCAGAAAAAGAAGAACAACAAGACTAGAGAACTTAATTATCGTAACAAGTTTCTCTCCCCCTCAAACTGTTTTTCTGTACCCCATTACAAATTTCTTCTTTTCTCCTCCTGTAAGATGGACTTGCCACAAGAGACTGTGATATGGATTTCTTTCCTGTTGACCCTGATGTTGACCAGAGCAGTCTGTTTCGGTGAGAGTACCAGTGAGGTCGAGAAAGGATCCAGTAAGGTTTCTGATGACTGAGACGGAGGTGTAAATTTCCAATAGCAACACAACCACCAAGCAAAGGTGAGTACCGGAAACGATCTAGCAGCCATGTTATTTGTAAACATTGTTAGCTGAAAAGAGAACTGTATCTGTAGACTCTGTGACAGTGTAGTAGAGGATGGGTGCATCAAGGAATGTCAGTCCAGTTTTAACATTAACATGAACCGGCATCCATTGAGTGACTATCACTCCTTAGTGGGTAATGTGTTAAATCAGACAGATTGTTGGGTATGCTCTCAAGTACCTCAAGGCCATAGCAAATCAGGATTAGTACCATTCCCTTTAACGGTAGGGGAGGTACTTGAGTTAAGTGGTGGGAGACCGGTGGACAAGAGGTTTAATATCTCCAGTCCTCCTAGTTTGAAGCTCCACCAATATCATGTGGATAGGTCCCTAATATGTTTTAACATTTCCAATTCCCGAAGGCCGGGAAATTGGGAAGTGTCATGGAATAACCAAACCATGACCTTTTCATATAGAGCAGATAGAATGCCCACAGATACAGAACTTATACGCCACATAGCCAGTAGAGGAAAATCTTTCCGGTATATGTATACCCTAGGAAGTAGGATTACGAGAGTTGGAGAGGTATCACCAGGATACTGTGCACATATCGTACAAACTGATACGTGTACTAAACAGATGGGAGAATTAGGGTTAGGAGATTTCACATGGAAGATGTGTAATATGGTAATGTCCTACTCCGTCCCATATGTTCTCCCCGATGATGCATATTTCATATGCGGGAGGAAGGCGTATAAAGTGGCTTGCCCCAAACTCTGAAGGATTGTATTATATTGGAAAAGTACTACCTGAGGTAATGAGTCTAAGGAATGAGGAAATTGTAATTCCAATAGATTTGATTTATGACCCAACGGTAGAAACAATGATGTGATGAAAATGCGATTATACGGTCCGTTTCTTTCACCTGTTTTTCTGGTTTTTCCAAGGTAAAAAGACCCACTTTTGACGAGGAATTTGATGATCCGGTATACAGACAACTGATGGATTAAAGAAGAAGTTTGACAACCTTATACACAGATATTTGATGAACAATGCCATAGACCCCCAGTTTCCCTAGAAATTTTAAAATTACGCTAGCCCAACACTTTTGTAAGCCTATGGACATTGACAAAGCTTTTTGCCCACACGCCTTTTGGCAAAAGCACAAAGAAGACTGCATTCAACAGACACCGAACAAGACTTCAACCGACAAATGTTCATTAACCTGACAGAATACCACTGCATTTACCGTAATTATGTCTTTTCTTCATCTCTACAACCTTCAGGTAATTACACACATAGTCGATAGGGAATACAGGCACAGATATCAGCAATCACATATTCCCCCATTCATGTATCATCAACTAAAATGTGCTCCCCCATTTTGTTGCAACCACAGCCGAAAAGAGCTCGGTAAAGTTTGACAGCCCATCCACAGACCCGTACCACGGGATAAGAAGGAATTCAAATGTATACTTCGCAATACCTCGAAGCTTGATTTAAAACACGTACGGCACGATGATACATGACCCCCCAAACATGGATTCATACACACATGCTTCTGCTATCTCACTAGGTCATACCTTTTTCCCACCTTCTTCTCTCCTCCCTTACCCAATCATAGAAATGTATTTACATATGACATATATTCTCTTTTTGAAATGTTTTAGGAAGTGGCAGTTATTGGTGACTGCCAAAGGGTGGACTGTCAAAGTCAAAAATATTACATAGAGAGAACATACAAACTACACACATTTAAGTCGCTATACTTGCAAATATGCGCAGCGAGCACAGCAATATATGGTAACACACGCATTTGCTCGGACATGGCACGTAGATGGATTCGGCGCTTGTTTCATACAGTACATGGTTATAATAATGTCGGGCACCAGACATCATGGAGATTTAGAATTGGCTGATGAATTGATGTCATGAATGTGTATTATTTGAACAGAACCAGATGCGCCCGTCATGTTTGGTATTGAAGCAAACAGATTGATGTGTGGGTTAGTTTGAGGCTTGTTGTGAAGTTGTGGGACATTGCAGCGGATAGATATGATTATATGTATAAAAGCTAAGATCATTTTGTTAGAACAATGAATGATCAAGCCAACCCTTTACTAAGATTTCAGGGCTGAACCTGATTAGCATATACAAAGCAAGAGCGACCCCTCCCCCAGGAACTAGGAAAACAGGCATGGCTAGAAAAGAAGTCAGTTTCAGTTTGCTTGGGGCCTCTGAGGACAGATATACTGTAGCTACTCACACAGCTACCTGGCACCCAGCAGCATGGCGGCTACATCCCCAGGACTGACCTCCAAACTAAAGGCTAAGTATTGAATTCACATGGCTAGATAAGGAAATATAGACAGATTGCTTTAAGGTCAATGGTGCTGGTTTAAATAGGATATTGTAACTTGTTTGTGTGATAGATCTGGGAATATGTGCTGGTAGCAATGGCAGGCTGATATGTGTGGTTACATTGTGATCTGGTCTTGTGATGAATATGCTCTGGTTATTGAGATACTGAAGTTGTTTGGAATGTGAAATTGAATAAGATGGTTCTAGGAAGTTGGATTGAAATTGTGAAAGGTGATTTAGATGGTTTGGAATTGTAAAATCAGAACATATGCATTGTTTTGAGGCTTGGACATTTTGGAATAAAATGGAGTCTTGTGTCTTCTGCTATGTGATTGTGGTGTAGCAGAGAGTGCCATGTGTTTGGACCTGCAAATCTAAAATGGCTGCTGCCGGGTATTTTCCCCTCCCCCTTTCAACCATGTGGTGCAGTCTTTGGAATCATGGGAGTTTTCCCAAAATGGAGTCTAGCTTCTGTCCCATGCGGTATTGTAGGGTTGTGTATATAGGGACAGCCAGTATGGGTAAGGTCAAGTATTTTCTCCACAAAGATTCTCAGCATTGACTAACTGCGCAGCGATTGTTCCTCACATGTGTAGTTTTATCTGCAACCATATTGTCTCTTATTTAATGTTATAAGCCATTCTCTCCTTCCCCTTTTAAAAGTAATTGTGTCTTTATTGTATTTTATGTGTAGTAACTTGGTTAGATATTCTATGTTATTTTGGTAGTGCATAGCTTGTATTGTATTATTCTTTTTGAACGTTTATTCTCTCACTAAAGGCGTTAGAACCTTAGACCGGTATTTGATTGGTTATTATAAATGCATAAAGGTTTCTCAGAGCGTCATAGTCGCACATACAGCTTTTAAGCTAACAAGGTTACACTGCATTACATCTACACATTGTCACTGCACAAATGTTTACAGTATAAGTACATTCCTTAAGGTGTAGTTAAGGGAGTACCCTTGCGGTACTTTTTGCGCCAATGGCGTACTGTGTTCTTTAACCTTTAACGGGTTTTTTAATAGGACAAATATTATAGACATTGTCACTGTGCACATGGTTTTCCGCAACTGCTAACATTTGCTGCTATGAACAGTTCTGAATTGGGGGTGGGGGGGTGGAACAGGGGCGGATTGGGATGGAAAACAAGCCCGGGATATTTATGGAAATAGCCCTAACGGGAGTGCGGTCTGATAAGGGGGTGGGGTCTGCTGAGGAGGGCGGGATCCCTCCTCATAGGGTCTGATTGTACGCAATTGTGGCCTTCCTTGCGTCTTTTGCTACAGTTGTGTCTGAGACCGGGGGCGGATTGGGAACTAAAAGTGGTCCAGTAAAATTTTGTAGAGATGGCCTAACATAGGCAGCACAAGAGGTATAACATACCGTGTAGCCATGGCAGCATCACTGGATGGCAGAGTTGCTGTATTGCAGAGATGGAATAACAGAATGAATGGGGACAATGCAGTGTACTTAGGGGGTCATTCAGATCTGATCGCTGGGCTGCTAATTTTGCTGTCCTGTGTTCAGATAGTCGCCGCCTACAGGGGGAGTGTATATATTCGCCGTGCAAGTGTGCGATCGCATGTGTATGTCGAGCTGCTAAAATTCACTTTGTGCAGTCTGTGCGCAGTCCAGGACTTACTCCTCCATTGCGATAGAATCAGGCCGGAGCTGACGTCACACACCCTCCCTTAAAACGCTTGGGCACGCCTGAGGTTTTTTTTTCCGATATAACATGTGCAGAGAGAGTTAAATTTGGGTGGGGTGTGTTCAAACTGAAATCTAAACTGCAGTGTAAAAATAAAGCAGACACTATTTACCCTGCACAGAAACAAAATAACCCACCCAAATCTAAAGGGGGGTACTGACGGGAGAGATGTGTGCTGAGCGATCTTAACACAGACCGCTCAGTACACATCTCTCCCCCCGCTCAGCACAGCGCGATGTGCTGAGCGAGGGGGGGGACGGAGGGCCACTCACTTCACACAATGGTGAAGTGCGTGACCCGCTAGATTGAGTCTGCATGCAGGCTCAATCTAGCACCGGCAATAGCGATGCGCGGGGCCGCGCATCGATATCGCTGGGGGGCATACACACGGCAGATCCGTGCTTAAAATCGAAACAATCTAGTTAGATTGCTTAGATTTTAAACACGGACCTCTCCGCGTATGCACCCCTTAACTCTCTCTGCACATGTTATATCTGACCCCCCTGCAGTGCACATGGTTTTGCCCATCTGCTAACAAATTTGCTGTGCGATCAGGTCTGAATTACCCCTTAAGGTCCTTAAGCCTGATTACTGTATAGAACTTGTGCTTATGACCTTGACCTCAGCCTGATTACTGTACTGACCCCCAACCTCCGCTTTGTTGCACCATACGTTTGCTTTTTGATCTATGCCATTATATTCATGCCAATAGTGACTGTGGGTTCTGGTGGCCGTAATGCATATAGTGGACATATGTGCAGAAAAGCACTACCACCATACTTACCCACATTTTGTCTGCTCTCTCTCTCGCAGACGGGATTCTGGCAGACAGAATGCCGATGTCGATATAGTGACAGCTGGCATCCTGTCTGCCGGGATATCATGTTTCCCATACAAATGTGCATATGTAAGTATGGGTACCAGTTCTTGCTGCTTGTGTGCAGTGCAGAAATGCATACTTTACATACATAAAACATACGTAGGACTTGCAGAAGCAGCGAGGCAGCCGTGACATGGCCGGCAACCTTAAATCTTTTGGTAAAGATATGAACTAATTCCTCATACCTTCCCTCTGCTAGATGCAGAGTTAGCAGCGGGGATAAGGGCTGAATAACTGTCCTGCTTTGTATTTACATATGGCATATTTGCAGTGCGGCTTGTACTATGTATAATATCTTTGGATGTGGTATGGTCGTAATGTGGACACTGATGTTATCTTGACATTGTTGAAATGTTAACATACTCTTTTTCTATTACTTCAGGGGTCTATTCATGAAGCAGTGAACAGAGTGGAGAAGTGAGCCAGTGGAGAAGTTGCCCATGTCAACCAATCAGCATTGAAGTAACATTTATAATTTGCATACTATACAATTGTACGGAGCAGCTGATTGGTTGCCATGGGCAACTTCTCCACAAGCTCACTTCTCCATTCTTTTTACTGCTTTATGAATAGACCCCTCTGTCCCTAACCATTATGGTAACCCTAACACTAACCCTAATCCTAACGACAACTCTAACCCTAATGGTAATCAATAACAGTAAATATCAACATTTTGACGATGTCTGCATTTCTGCATCATTGTGAATGTCAGCATATAGGGGGTCATTCCGAGTTGTTCGCTTGTTGCCGATTTTCGCTATGCTGCGATTTGTTGCTAACTGCGCATGTGCATGATACACAGAGCGCATGCGCTTAGTTATTTAACACAAAACGTAGCAGTTTTTCTGTGGCTTCTGCGGCGCTTTTCATTCGCACTGCTGTTTGGTAAATTATTGACAGGAAAGGGGCGTTTCTGGGCGGCAACTCAGCGTTTTCCCGGCGTTTGCAAAAAAAACGCAGGCGTGTCAGGGAAAAACGCAGGAGTGGCTGGGGAAACGGGGGAGTGGCTGGCCGAACGCAGGGCGTGTTTGTGAGATCAAACCAGGAACTAAACGGACTGAGCTGATCGCAATTCGTGAGTAGGTCCGGAGCTACTCAGAAACTGCAAGGAATTATTTAGTAGCAATTCTGCTAAGCTTTCGTTTGCAATTCTGCTAAGCTAAGATACACTCCCAGAGGGCGGCGGCCTAGCGTGTGCAATGCTGCTAAAAGCAGCTAGCGAGCGAACAACTCGGAATGAGGGCCTATGAACATAGACATTCTGACAACATAGCTATTTCTTTATGTTTTTGTAATCAAACATAAGTCTGTCTATGTGCAAGCCACCAAGTTTACATCTTTGTTATATACGTCTCTGCTCACGCTGAGTTTGGCATACATACGCCGGTTTCCTTTGCATAAAATATGCAAATTTGTACTGTGCATGTGTGATAAAAAGCCTATGCCAACCTCCGTATGCAGATTTATCATTGCACCGCGTTTGCCTTGGATAGGAGGAAGGGGCGTATAATCAGAGGTCAAGTACAGTAAGTGTGAGCTCACCTAATTGTGCACTGAGGCAGAACCACCAGAAGACGCACATACACCAGTCAGTAGTATACATTGTGGGTACCTGAGGACTGCTTGTAATGCTCCCTGGTGGTGAAGATGATGACGTTACCAATGATTGGCTGATTGCGGTTTCACCTCTGGAGCTGATAGGCACTATCTTTGTTGCTCTGTATTACATTATATGACTTTGTGGCGGATATTAGAATTAGTTTATTTCATACTTGCCTACTCTCCCGGAATGGCCGGAATGCTCTCGAAAATCAGCTGGCACTTCCGTCCACCCAGAAAAGTGGGCAAGTCTCCCGCATTTTGCTCACCCCTGCCTGCAGCCCCCTCTCACAGCCACATCCTCCACCCACCTTCCCCCCGCCCTCAGTCCAGCTCATGGAGGAAAAGTGGGTGGGGTGATGATGCGATTTGCATTGAATCACGTCATTGCAGCCCCGCCCTCTGCTTTAGAAAACCGGCAATATGGACATTGTAAAGCAGGGAGACAGAGCCACGATGATGCAATCACGTCTCCACGCCCCCAGGCCGCCCATTTTTTGGAGCCACACCCCCCCGGTGAGCCAGCCTGGGTGCTCCCTCCCAGCTGGAGCAGCCATTAAGTAGGTAAGTATGTTTTTTTTTTCAAGAGTACATGAAAAGAAAGATTATATTTGCTGTATTTAAAAAAATGTGTTTAATTAATTCAAACCTAATAGAACATTTATTTTCTGCACATGAATGAAAAGCGTGCTGTTTGTACACATATGCCCCCCACACACACACATATACCCCCAATACAGCTGAGCCCTGTATGCCCAAATAGTCTGAATGACAAAAATGGCTTCAATTATTTTTTTTTTTGCCTTTTGTTTCGCTTGTAACCAAATTACAATATCTTTAAGGCTTGGTCAGTTTACATAATTTTTTCTTTGTCTACTTAAAATGTAATGGTTTAATGTGGCCCTTTGTGGGGTTAATATGTTGCTTTCAGATATTGTTGACTGATCTTTAGATGTTGTGGGCAATTATACTCATTTACACGGTATAATATCTGTTAGAACAATGCTAGACTCCCTTATGATACTCTTGAATATTCACAGATAAGTATCTTTGCATAATTTTTATAATTATATTTATTTTCTCTAGGAGTTTCTGCCATCTGGCTCTTAATACTAAATAAATAAATAACCATAAACAAGTAGAAAGTGTCTTGAAACAATGTTATGATACATTGAGGGCTGTAACACACTGGCCGGTTTCTCCCGGATGGCAAAAAGCCGGACAAACTTTGTCCGGCTTTTTGCCATCCGGGAGAAACCGGCAGAGTCTCGCACACAGGACGGCTTTGAGCCGTGTGTAATGCTGTGCGCATGCGCAGCATCAGACACGGCTTCAGAAAAAACCGTTGTGTGTGAAAGCTCCCCTTCACACACATGGTTTACGGGCTCCAAAGACGGCCCGGCGGCCACCCGGCCGCCGGACCTTCCAGTGGTGAGACCCGGCTGCAACCCGGCAGCCGGGCCGGGGCCGTGCAGTGTGAAAGGACCCTAGCCCTCACACTGTTAACTACAATGCCGGCACGGGAAAAAGCCGTCCGGCTTTTTCCCGGCCGGCAAAACCCGGGTAGTGTGTTTCAGCACATACTGTACAGTGATTTACTGGTCTATTATTCTGTTATTGGGTACACTCAGACTTCCCGATATTGGCCCTCATTCCGAGTTGTTCGCTCGGTAATTTTCTTCGCATCGCAGCGATTTTCCGCTAATTGCGCATGCGCAATGTTCGCACTGCGACTGCGCCAAGTAAATTTGCTAAGAAGTTTGGTATTTTACTCACGGCATTACGAGGTTTTTTCTTCGTTCTGGTGATCAGAGTGTGATTGACAGGAAGTGGGTGTTTCTGGGCGGAAACTGGCCGTTTTATGGGAGTGTGTGAAAAAACGCTGCCGTTTCTGGGAAAAACGCGGGAGTGGCTGGAGAAACGGGGGAGTGTCTGGGCGAACGCTGGGTGTGTTTGTGACGTCAAACCAGGAACGACAAGCACTGAACTGATCGCACTGGAAGAGTAAGTCTCGAGCTACTCAGAAACTGCACAGAAAAATCTTTTCGCAATATTGCGGATACTTCGTTCGCAATTCTGCTAAGCTAAGATACACTCCCAGAGGGTGGCGGCTTAGCGTGTGTGCTGCTGCGAAAAGCGGCTAGCGAGCGAACAACTCGGAATGAAGGCCATTGGGCCTAATTCAGAGTTGATCGCAGCAGCAAATTTGTTAGCAGTTGGGCAAAACTATGGGGGTCATTCCGAGTTGATCGCTCGCTAGCAGTTTTTAGCAGCCATGCAAACGCTATGCCGCCGCCCACTGGGAGTATATTGTAGCTTAGCAGAAGTGCGAATGTTTTTATCGCAGAGCGCCTGCAAAAACTTTTTGTGTAGTTTCAGAGTAGCTCAAAACCTACTCAGCGCTTGCGATCACTTCTGACTATTCAGTACCGGATTTGACGTCACACACCCGCCCTGCGTTCGCCCAGCGTTCGCCCAGCCACGCCTGCGTTTTCCCTGGCACTCATGCGTTTTTCCTAACACTCCCTGAAAACGGTCAGTTGCCACCCAGAAACGCCCACTTCATGTCAATCACTCTGCAGCAAGCAGTGCGACTGAAATGCATCGCTAGACCCTGTGCAAAACTGCATCGTTTGTTGTGCCCCTAGATTTGGGTGGGGTGTGTTCAAACTGAAATCTAAATTGCAGTGTAAAAATAAAGCAGCCAGTATTTACCCTGCACAGAAACAAAATAACCCACCCAAATCTAACTCTCTCTGCAAATGTTATATCTGCCCCCCTGCAGTGCACATGGTTTTGCCCAACTGCTAACACATTTGCTGCTGCGATCAACTCTGAATTACCCCCATTGTCTTCCCTTTGGGAAGGTTCCTTGTGGGGAGATGAATCTGATCATTATGGGGGGCTAAACCAGGCACATATTGTCATTAGCCTCTGCCCCCACACCTCCAATTATACAAATTTGGCTTGATTCTGAGTCCGGCGCAGATGCTGCTGTTCTTGCATCTTTTGCTGCAGTCGCGCCTGTGACTTTATGCTACTGCGACACAAAGCCCTTCCCTTGTGTACAGCCGTGTATCTCAATGTACAAGGACTGAAAAGCCCCCTTTGAGTGACTTTAGACGCTCACATACTGCTTGGTGCATCTTTAGACACCTCCATCAGTTGCACCTTGGAGACGTGCACCAGCCCTATGCTTAGGGGCAGATTCTTCATCCAAGCATGGCCTCCAGTGTGAGCGATAAAGCATATTAGCACGCAGACACCTTCCTAGACACGCCCACTCCCAAAACACTTCTAGAAGATGCAACATCTGATCAGCCAGCCCCCTGTCACCGCCCAGGAACGCGCAATACATTTCTAAAACATTTCAGACACCATGGGTGTGAATCAGCACTGCAACTCTGTGCGCTAGCATTTGGTATGCATACGCGGTAAAAAAAAATCACTCCACCGTGTCCAACATAGTCAGTGAGTGCGGCTCAGAGTCAGACCTTAAGGGAGGTATTTAGGCGATTAATGTACATAAATGGAACTGATTATGTTGGAGGCTCTCTGTATTATAAAACAGTCAATGATGCTCTCTGCACTATAGGGCAGTCACTGTAATATTACCTGTATTATATAGGAGTCACTGGAGACGGAACACAGTTACGCCTCCTCCGGCTCACCTAACCCGATGTGTGGCCGGCGCTGCAGGGAGATGCCGGGCGCCCGCTGAGATTGTGTTACCAGCGGGCGCCCAGATCTTTCTCCACAGCGGCAGCCAGAGGCAAGAGCTCACTACTGAGCTCTGGCTTCCGGCGCTGTCACTGTGCGCTATGGGAAAGACGTCATGACGTCTCTCCCATAGTGCCGAGGAGCGGACGCCAGGAAGACTGCTGCGGCCGGACATGGGAGCGGGGTGTGAATACCAAATTGCTTTCTAACAAATATTTAAAATGCCCGCTCTAATATATATTGTAAACGCCTGCACCTCTTATTACCATGTGCCATGAATGTGCGCTATACATAGCAAAACACTGCATCCCATAAGAGAAAACAATACACCCACATATTATCTGAGTTCCAAAGCTCATTGATGTATATATTTGTTATTAAAAGGATATGGATTCAATATATTACAATGTACAGTATGCACATAATTACATGATTACAATTTATACAGTAAGCAGTTAATACATACAGTTACAGTTACAGGTCAGCATACAATACCATTATCTTTCTCATATAAATTTGTCTCTCCATATCACTCTCTCTCTCTCTGTGTAAAATCATGCAGGAACTGGTCTAGAAGCAACTCCATCATCCTCTGAGACAAAACAGCAACTAACTCCTGTGTGATCAGCAATGTGTTATCTAGTTTTTTGGGGAGGGGACTTTCTCATTCATGATGAGTCACTGGTTTGTTCGTGTGCTGAACAGGTTCAGCCTTGGGGACCTCTGAGGGGGCTGGCCTGAGTTTCCTGTCCATTGTACTAATAAGAGTGATTTTAGCTTTCATATATTTAATCATAACTATTTGTTGCAATGTCCTACAACTTAATAACAAGTATCAAATTAATCTACACATTAATCCGGTTGCTTAAATACCAAATATGACAGGTGTATCTTGCTTCGTTCAAATAATACACATACATGACATTACTTCATTATATAATTTTAAATCATCATGATGTCTGGCGCTTGATATTATTATAATTATGTACTGTATGAAATAAGTGTCGAATCCATCTCTGTGGCATGTCCGTGTAAATGCGTGTGTTACCATATATTGCTGTGTTCGCTGCGCGTATTTGCAAGTATAGCGACTTATATGTGTGTAGAGTTTGTATGTTCTTTCTATGTAATATTTTTGACTTCAACAGGGGCTTGGTGAGTATTGAGATTTTTTTTTCTTTTCTGTAGCGGCGCATCTACTGGGGGGCATTACTACTGAGGGGCATCTACTGGGGGCAATTTACTGGGGGACATCTACTGGGGGCAATTTACTGGGGGGCATTATTACTGAGGGGCATCTACTGGGGGCAATTTACTGGGGGGGCATTACAAATGAGGGGCATCTACTGTGGGCAATTTACTGGGGGGCATTACTACTGGGCGGCATCTACTGGGGGCAAACTACTGGGGGACATTACTACTGGGGGGCATCTGCTGGGGGCAATTTACTGGTGGGTATTTCTACTGAGGGGCATCTACTGGGGGCAGTTTACTGGGGGGCATTACTACTGAGGGGCATCTACTGGGGGCAAACTACTGGGGGGGCATTATTACTTGGGCAAACTACAAGGGGGCAAACTACAGGAGGGCATAACTACAGGAGGGCATAACTATGGGGGCATTACTACATGGGGGCATTACTACTGGGGGGCTAAACTACTGGAGGGCATACTGTAACTAAAGGGGCTAAACTACTGGGGGCATAACTACAGGGGCTAAACTACTGGGGGCACAACTACAGGGGCTAAACTACATGGGGCAAACTACAGGGGGGCATTACTACTGGGGGCATTACCACTGGTGGCTAAACTACAAGGGGCAAACTACTGGGGCTAAACTACTGGGGTCATAACTGCAGGGGCTAAACTACAGGGGGTTAAACGACTGAGAGCATTACTACAGGCAACATTGCTACTGGGGGCAATACTACACAGGGGCATTACCATTAAGGGCCTTACTACTGCGGGCACTACTAATGAGGGCATTGTAAAGGGGGCACTTCATAAGGGGCATCACTCCTGGGGACATAAGGGGCACTAATATTGCGGGCATTGCATATGGGGCACCACGACTATCGGCTCTATATAAGGGGCACTACCACTGTGGGCACTACCGTACAGTGGACATTGCATAAGGAGCACTACTACTGTGGGCATTGTATAAGGGGCGCTACTGCTTTGGGCATTATGTGTATTATGGGGTGCTACCACTGTGGGCATTATTACTATTGTGTGATCACACCCCTTTCTTTTTGAGGCCACGCCCCTTTTATCTTTATTACATGGGCACCGTGGGGAGGGCGGTGAGTTCCACCACCTCTCTAGGACCACTTTAAGCACTGGATGTAACCCATATTATATGGTAATCACTCTGATGTTCTTTGCATTATATGGCGGTCACTGCGATATATCCTGTATGCTCTCTGCACCATTGCCGGATTAAGGGAGGGGCATCAGTGGTGGCTGTCCCTGGGGCCCCCCACACATTGCATTGTTGAATCAGAGGAGTCTCCCTCCGGCGGCTCAGCTGTTCATTAACAGTCGCTGCCAAAGAGATTGTCCGTGCACAGGCAGTCTCGTGGGATCATGGGGGAAAATCCAGCAAGATGGTGTCTGTGTCTCAGGCGCGCTGTACCTGTTGCTGCTCCACTCCGAAAGTACGGAGGTGAGTGGGTGTGTATGTGAGTGTGCTCCAGCGCGCTGTCAGTGTGTGGTGTGTGCGCAATGGAAGGGGGGCTTTGCCAGCAATAGTGGGGGCCCCCACAACCTCCGTCACCCTGGGCCCCCACCTGCCTTAATCTGGCCTGGCTCTGCACTATTGGGAAGTCACTGTGATGTTACCTGTATTATATAGGAGTCACTGATGTACCCCATATAATATGGTAATCACTCTGTTGTTCTCTGCATTATAGGGTGGTCACTGCGATATACCCTATATAATAAGGAAGGGGTGGAGGGCAGTTCTGTCTCTTGCCCACTAAAATATTTAGTGAGGACTCTGCGTAATGCTCTGCCATCTGCACTTTCCCCACCAACTGCTGTGCCGCTACTTTATATATTGTGTATTCACCACCCTCTATACTGTGTAATAATATACATGTTATAGAGCGGAGGGGGGGTGGAGGTACTTAGTTGAATCTCAGAATACCTAGCCTCACCCCTCATTGACACCCAGTTGCCACCCAGCAGCACACATGCAAGCTACCCTAGGGCACCGAGTGGAGGGAGGAGAGATAGAGATGGATTTCAACCTCATGGGACCCTAGGCAAGATAACGGTTTGGGCCCCCGCTGCCTCCCCCTCTAATAAGAAAAAAACAAACACAGGACCTGATTCAAGGATGGACGCAGATCACGGCATATGCTGCAAGATCTGCGTCCATCTCCGCACATGCTGGTGGCCACCCAGCACAGAGCAAGCCCGCCTAGCACACGTAGCACCGCCTCACAACGCATATGCAATTTTATTGCGACCGCATAAAATTAAGGTGGACCCCTGGCAGCGAAGCCAGACTGCGCTGTAAGGTGGTCACCACCATTTTTTTTTACATCACGCAGCCGTCCCAAAAACGCCCCCAGCATGCTAAAGTTTGGAGTGGCCACGCCGCATAGCTGCCCCGCCAATGCCCGCAACTATCACTCACATTTGCGGCCACATCCCGTAAGGATGTTTGAGGCCGCGTAGGCGCCATTCTGAATGAGCTTCACACTACATATTATACCAGTTGCTATGATGACCTACATATAATAATAGTAAAGACGCGGTCACGCAGTGCTCACCTGGGAACATTTTGCAGAGGCACAGTAATAGAGCTCAGTGCCAGTATTAGTGATATTAATACTGGTCTGAGCCCCATTACTGAGCCTCTGTAAAACATCTAACTAAAAGCTAGTCTTTGTAATGGATCATGGATGGGACAGATTTTGTGGGGCCTGTAGCAGGCCCCTTGGGACCCACCGGGCCCTAGATCGGTTCCACTTCCTAGGTCGCTTTTAGGGAAATCTGGGCCTGGGGAACGGCCCGGGTACTATTTACCAGAGCCCGGGCTGGCTAGAAGGTCAGTAGCACATCGAGCAAGAAGAGGAGACTGGTGTGTGCTGGGCTGTGGAGTGTCCAGGGAGGTGGCAGAAGTCTCCTCTATCACCACGGATCTGCCCCCTTCCCAGGGGAGCAGGGTATAGTACTTTAGAAAAAAAACCTGAGGAGGGGGCGTGGCCACACCTTCCTGATTTGGCTATACCCTATAGAAAAACAAAAACAAATAGTGAAACACTACAATCCTGGCTATACCCCTATCACTTCTTTTGATGGCCCTGACTATACCTGAGAAGTGACAGAGACTCAAAATCACTCGTAATCGCTCAAAGTATGCCGATTGCAATGCATGCGCAGTTTGCTACAAGAATGTGATATCCCGCTGCATTCGGAATTTCATGTAACGCTGATTCAGGCCCAGAGTCAGTATATTTTATGTTTGCCAGTTACTGTGATACAGTATATACAATGTATGGTAGGTTATGGCTATATGAAGATTTATATATCCTAATGTCTAGTACCAGAATTCCCATGTGTGTTTTTTTTCTAGGCCCAGCCCAGTATTGCATATATAATCTGTGTCACCTATTTATTATCAGCGTACCCTAGGAGGGTCTGAGGTGGAGAGCGGCCACAGAACTATAGTTCTCTATTGCTGAGAAGCATTCATGCTTCCTCTAACAAGAAAAAATGAACACAATCAGAGCCGGCCCTAACCAATATGATGCCCTAGGCAAGATTTTGGCTGGTGCCCCCTAGCACCACCGCTGGTTCTGCCTCTGACCTTGCACCTCTTTCCCAGCACCATCATCACTCACCCATAGCAGTCCTTGTACCACCTATATTTTAAATAGGAAAAGTTTGCACATTTGACACACAGCCCAAAAAAGGGGCATCTTCTTGCTGGGCAGGGGCATGGCCACACAATAGTAACCCCAATTCCAATTACGCCACACAGTACTACAACTTTATTCACATTTTATCTTGCGATAGTGTGCATAATTCATATTACATCCCACAGTAGTATCACTTTACCTTATAAACATTACTCCTCACAGTAGAGCCCCTTATTCACATTACATCACACTGAATTGCTCCTTATTCACATTACACCAGACCATATTGCTCTTTATTCACATTACACCACACCTTTGCATTTATACACAATTCCACACAGTAATTCCTCTTACACATATGAGACACATTAATGTCCTTATAAACATAATGCGCCTTACACATTATGACAACCTTTATTAATGCCCTTTTACACATAATGTCCCTTACATATATGCCGCACATAATTAATGCCCTTATACACATAATGACACACACAGTGCCCCCTACACATTTGCTGCACATTATTAGTGCCCCTATACACATAATGACACACATATAGTAGTACCCTGTTACACATATGCCGCACATTATTAATGCCCTGATACACATAATGACACACATAGTGCCCTTTACACATATGTTGCACATTATTAATGCATTTTTACATGACACACATAATGCTCCTTACACATATTCTGAACACTACTGCACAACCAGCCCACTCATATGCACACAGCACTCACACTGCCACTAACACTGTAACCTCTGCCTCTGCTTGGATACAGATGTGTCCTCATAAATCTTGCCTCAATGCTAACGTCGGGCACTTTTTTTAATGAAAATGCATCTTATTTGCATTGGTATGTGGCTAGGATGCACAAGCAGCTTCTGCTGATTAAAATGATATGCAGCATGCCTATATACTGTGTGAGACACAATTTATTTCAAATTCAAGACCAAATTATCTCAAAATGTTAGCGGACTCTTGTATACTGTACCTGCAGCGTCACAAAACAATGACATAGTGTTAATGGCAAGCAGTGTCGGACTGGAGCATGAAGGCCCCCCCGGGGTTATGCAGTGGTAGGGGCCCATGATAAGAGGGGTGGCCAGCTTTCAAAGGGGGTGTGGCCAGGCACCACAGAGGTTTGGCTAACCATTATAGAGTACTTTGTCTGGACTCCTTGATAATTTATATAGTAATTAATGCTAGTGCATGCATGATAATGTGCCAGATTAATGACAGCAATGTACTGTAGAGAATACATCATGATCCTGCGCAGTATAAGGTAACATATGTATAATATATCATTCAAGTGCACAGTCTAGAACTTGATCCCTAGAGGAGGAGGGCCCCCCAGGCAGTGGGGCCTACCGGTGGTTTCCCCTGTACCCCTGTGGGCCAGTCCGAGCCTGATGGCAAGTTAGAGAAAACATGTTTTGTTTAAAAATATTTTTGGTTACTATTCCTTTAAAATATTCTTATGTGGCTGCTTCAAATACTACAATTTATGACACCTGTCTGAGCAGGATAATAACTTCCTCTTGAATGATTTCATTTTCTGTTGGAAGTCATTAAGTTTTTTTAACTTTCTTTTATGTTTCAAGAATACAGATAAGCCTCATCTTCTCACCAGAGGCATCTACTCATAGGTGGCGCCCTGTGCAGGGGGTGCCCAGTTCTTGCTAGAGCAGCAGGTCTCAGAGAGAAAGAGCGCTACAGCTTATCTCTTACAGACTCATCCCAGGCAGCAGGGGATGCTGGGACATGTAGTTGCAACTTGCTGCAAGACCTGATTCCTGGTTGGCCCCTGAAATAAAGCACTGGATATATTGCTGCAGGATAATGTGCAGAGATACAACAGAATAGTCACAACAGATCTGAGTCAAGGGCAGTTATCTAACAACATAAGAGAACAAGCTAATGTCAAAGCAGGAGTGCAAGCAGTGTAACGAGAAGCAAGCAAGGGTCAGAGGGTCAGAGCTGGTGACAAGCTACAGGTGACGTGACAATCTGAGCTCAGGACAACAGCAGCCAGATCAGAGCCGGCCATAGGCATAGGCAAACTAGGCAATTGCCTAGGGCATTTGAAATGCCTATGGGCATCAGCAGCTTCTGCTGATTAAAATGATATGCAGCATGCCTATATTCTGTGTGTAGCAGTAGCATTTCATATGCAGATACAGCCACAGTCTCACACAGTATATAGGCATGCTGCATATCATTTTAATCAGCAGAAGCTGCTTGTGCATCCTAGCCACATAACAATGCAAATAAGATGCATTTTCATAAAAAAGGTGTGCCCGACGTTCGCATTGAGGCAATATTTATCAGGACACATCTGTATCCAAGCAGAGGCAGAGGTCACAGTGTTAGTGGCAGTGTGAGTGCTGTGTGCATGTGAGTGGGTTGGTTGTGCAGTAGTGTTCGGAATATGTGTAAGGAGCATTATGTGTGTCATGTAAAAATGCATTAATAATGTGCAACATATGTGTAAGGGGCACTATGTGTGTCATTATGTGTATAAGGGCATTAATAATGTGCGGCATATGTGTAACAGGGTACTACTGTATGTGTGTCATTATGTGTATAGGGGCACTAATAATGTGAAGCAAATGTGTAGGGAACACTATGTGTGTCATTATGTGTATAAGGGCATTAATAATGTGCGGCATATGTGTAAGGGACATTAAGTGTAAAAGGGCATTAATAAAGGTTGTCATAATGTGTAAGGTGCATTATGTTTATAAGGACATTAATAAGGTGTCTCATATGTGTAAGGGGCATTACTGTGTGGAATGTGTGTAAATGCATTACTAATGTGTGGCATTATGCGTATAAGGTGCTCTACTATGTGGCGTTGCGTATAGAAAGGGAACTACTGTGTCATCTAATGTGAATAAAGAGCAATAGGGTGTGGTGTAATGTGAATAAGGAGCAATTCAGTGTGATGTAATGTGAATAAGGGGCTCTACTGTGAGGAGTAACATTTATAAGGTAAAGTGATACTACTGTGGGATGTAATATGAATTATGGATACTACTGCATGATCATATGTGAATAAAGTTGCAGTACTGTGTGGCGTAATTGGAATTGGGGTTATTGCGTGGCTATGCCCCTTGCCAGCAAAAACACACCCCTTTTTGGGCTGTGCGCCAAATGTGCAAACTGTTCCTATTTAAAATATAGGGTGTACAAGGTCAGAGGCGGAACCAGCGGTGGTGCTAGGGGGCACCAGCCAAAATCTTGCCTAGGGCATCATTTTGGTTAGGGCCGGCTCTGAGCCAGATTATACCCCTTTCACACCGCAAATATATCCCGGGATATTGCCGGGTTGAGCAGTCCAAAAGCACCACTTTTAGAATATCCCGGGTCGAGTAACCCTGCATTTCAACCCGGTATAAAAGCAGTGTTATACACGGGATGGACCCGGGTTAATGTGCACTCTAAAGTGTCCAACCCGGGTTGTTCAACCCTGCATTCATGTAAAAGTGCTGATTGGCTGTTCTTTGTGTGCCTTGATGATGTCAGCAGCCTGAGCCCTGCTACACAGGAGATAGCAGAGAGCATTAAGAATTAGAGCTACTAATAATTAGGGGTGAGGCGGAGATTGCTAGGCAGCTTACTGCATACCGCCCAAGAGGGACCTTGGGGAGCGCCACGCGCATGCGTGCCCGAAAAAGGGATGTGACCTATATGAAAGGGGCGTAGTCTAGTGGCAGAGCTGCGATCGCAGGTCACGCCCCCTTGTACCGTCACTGAGGGGGCATGCCCAGCACTCTCTGAGCTGCTGGCATGCTCCCTCTGTCACCTGTGAATAGATGCTGTGCTGTGCGCACAGTGTCTATTCACCGCTGCTCTGCTAAGCAGAGCAGTAGTGACAGAAGCCTCCCAACTGGCCCCCACCCCTACCCCCCCAACGCGGGACACTGCGGCCCATGGGTGGAACAGCGGGACAGTCCCAAAAAAATGGGACTGACCCGTGAAAAACGGGACAGTTGGGAGGTATGTTATTGGAACCGTTAAAGATGCAATTGTGTATAAAAACATAACTCTGTCAGCCATGATTCCTGCAATGCTGTGAGCTGTCCCCACCCTCTCATTTTGTCCCCTTCTGAGACCTCATCTTCCTGAGCTCAAAAAAGTCCATTTAAAATGACATCCATGGTGTTTTAATTGCTGACCCGGGTAGAGTTAAAAGGAGCCAATCCTGCAATAACCTTTGTCGAAAGTGTAGTGTGAAAGGGTCTGACCCGTGTCTGACCCGGGTCGGACCCAGGTTCGGTGAAAGGGATATTACTGGTCCTCAACCAGTCCCACAATTCCAACAATGATAGATACCCAAACCAGGAAATGTCCTCATAATGATTTAGTCTGGGGAGTAGTGAAAGTGTTGAGGCTGTTATTGTTAATACTGACTTTGAAACTACTCCTAACAATACCACCCGCTGGAGGAGGGGCTATGGAACGTATCATGAAATATTCCCTGTAGGCTCTCTGCATGTGATATTTATCTATGACCATTCCCCAGGGCCCTATCTCTAGAGTCCAGGGGGAGATGTAGCAAACCTTCAAGAGAGATAAACAGATGTTGCCCATAGCAACCAGTCAGATTCTTTTATTTTATAGACTGTACTAGATAAATGATAGCTAGAAGCTTATTATGGGCAATTTCTCCACTTTAGCTCTTTCGAATATTTAATACTTCTCCACCCATGGGACTAAATATTGTAACTGTTAGGAATCAAGGATACGGTCAATCTCTTATTTTTAATTTCCATGCATGACGGAAGAATTGGATTCTTACCCAAATTGGATTCATAAACATGCTTCAGCAACGAGACATGAAATGTTCTTGGGATCCCGGGTATGGGGGGCAATTTCTATTGGATTGCTACAGGATCAGTGATCTTAGATATTTTTAAAAGGCCAATGTACAGTACCTTGGTCCCATCTCAGCCACACCTTGTCCCAAAATGTAAAATGTATCTGCAATTTTCCTATGTTTAGAAAATTAGTTTTGTAGACAAATTGTCTCAGGGAAGACTGAACCTTCTTCTGAATTATCTTAATTCAGCAAGAAAGACGCCCAACTTCAGGGACGTCCAAGGGCCAACCATCAGCAAATGATTATGATTTTGGCTGGTAATCATAGGAACAAAAGAACAGTGACAGCTTGCGCGAGGTATGAGCATATTCTGCCTTAGTCATAAAATCAGCCAGGCGTCCTGCAGAAATACAAAAATGCCATAGTGCCTCCTCAAGCCTGAAATACCTATGGGCTATTAAAAATAGTACTGTGTAGCTGGGATAAAAACAGGATTTGGCAAGGAGCACTAGTGGCACACAAACCGAATCACATGCCTATGCCACGCCCCCTTTACACCTGTTACAAGGTAATATTACTGAAAGTGCAGGTATTTTAGTCTACATGATTTTAGAACTTTCTTAAAACATTATTGCTATGAGATCCTGTGCTGATTTTGACAGCTTAGTATTGAAATTATATAAATAACGTAAAGCGTATCCCATCAAATGTCGAAAGGGAAAATTTAAGTTTAGTGTAAACAGAAATGCCTTGCCTGAGATTGATATGGTGCAAAGGAAATTGCCAGAAAGATATATCTCCAATATGTATAAATGTCCAAAGGGAACATTTATCTTTAGTTTAATCAGATATACTTTCCTGGGATTGTAGGTCACAGACTGACATAAACAGCTTATTATATCCTACTAGAAATGTAAAAAAAACCCCACTAAAACCAATAGAAATACAGATGACTGATTGTACCATAATGAATTTAGCAGAAATGCAAAACAATTTGAGAATGAAGAGTTGTTAATTTATGATGATGGATAAGGCGGCATAGTACAGGTTGAGTATCCCATATCCAAATATTCCGAAATACGGAATATTCCGAAATACGGAATTTTTTAATTAGATTGAGATAGTGAAACTTTTGTTTTCTGTGGCTTAATGTATTCAATCTTTGTTTAATATACAAAGTTATTAATAATATTGTATTAAATGACCTTCAGGCTGTGTGTATAAGGTGTATATGAAACATAAATGAATTGTTTGAATGTACACACACTTTGTTTAATACACAAAGTTATAAAAAATATTGGCTAAAATGACCTTCAGGCTGTGTGTATAAGGTGTATATGTAACATAAATGCATTCTGTGCTTAGACTTAGGTCCCATCACCATGATGTCTCATTATGGTATGCAATTATTCCAAAATACGGAAAAATCCCATATCCAAAACACTTCTGGTCCCAAGCATTTTGGATAAGGGATACTCAACCTGTATAGATTGTCACATATAAGGGCAGATGTACTAAGCGGGATCCCCACCAATTTTCAGATGTACTAAGTCTTGGAGAGTGAAAAAGTGGAGAGAGATAAACAATCACCCAACCAGTCCCTAACTGCAGGAGCGTAGCCAGAACTTTGTGGGCCCCATAGCAACATTTTGAAGTGGCCCATGTCCCAATGCTTCTAGAGAGACACCTCTCCGCAGCAGGTGTTAATTTTATGCCCCATAATAGTGCCCTAGTTCCTATCTGGGTGGTCTTCTGTATGCCGGCGGTCGGGCTACCGGCGTTCAGTATACCGGCGCCGGGAGCCCGACAGCCGGCATACCGACACTTATTTTCCCTCGTGGGGGTCCACGACCCCCATAGAGGGAGAATAAAATAGTGTGGCGCGCGTAGCGCGCCACCGTGCCCGTAGCGTGGCGAGCGCAGCGAGCCCGCAAGGGGCTCATTTGCGCTCGCCACGCTGTCGGTAAGCCGGCGGTCGGGCTCCCGGCGCCGGGATGCTGGTCGCCGGCCATCCGTAGTGAACCCTTCCTATCTGAACCATTGTAGTACCTTTGTTAATCTTATGCCCCATAATATGCAACACAATTCACATTATGACATACAATGTCCCCAGTCCAGTTCATATTATGCCACATTACCATGCTCCAGTTCATAGTATGCCACACTATAGTGCCTCCACTTCATATTGTGCCACATTACAGTGCCCCAGTTCATATTATGTAACATTATTTTGCACTCCAGTTCATTATATATGACATTACAATGGGTAGGTCTAGGGGCATAACTATATATATATTGTAGACCCCAAAGCAAACATTTGTAGGGGACCCAAAGTACCATCCAGTGGTGAAAAATGTATATGACAGAGAAGATAAGTCCCTCTCAGCTCTGGGCCCCATAGCGGCCACACTCTCTGCACCTATGGTAGCTACGCCTTTAAAAACTGTCATTTTTCAAACACAGCCTGTGACATGGCAGTTAGGAGCTGATTAGCTGGTGCTTTACCTCTCTCCACTTTATCACTCTTCAAGACTTAGCACACCTCCACCATTGGGGTCAATCCAATTAGGTGCGAGTTGCAAAATGTAAGGTGCGAGTTGTCATTTTCTCTGCAAATTAGCATTTTGCAGTCCAATTAGAAACTCACACTGAACCAGCAGAGCAAACTCACATTTTTCCATTTGCACCAGGGTTGGATTGGCCCACAGGGGTACAGGAGAAACTACCGGTGGGCACAAATAGATACAGGTGGCACTCAGGCACACAAATAATGAACCACGACAGAGAGCTTGAGCCTGGTGCAGTGTGTAAAAGGGGACTTTACCTGGCGCAGTGTGTAAAAGGGGACTCTACCTGGCGCAGTGTGTAAAAGGGGGCTCTACCTGGAGTAATGTGTGTAAGTGGCACTATGCGGTGTAATTTGAATAATGGAGACTACTGTACAGCATAATATGAATTGGTATTATTTGTGGTCACGCCCATTCCCCATGAAGCTTGGCCCCTATATTTTTGTTGCGCGCCTACAGCAATTACTGGCCCTATTTTAAATACAGGGGGGTGCCAATGCTGTTTATTGCACACAGTGCTAAAATGTCTAGTTACGGCACTGCCTCTCGCACAGATAGTGTACTGTCATACAGCATTTAAAGAAGTTGTGCTTTTCCCCGAGTGTCAATACAAAAGTAGAGCAACATGATAACTTAAAATGTTGTTAAATTGTACTCCCATCTTTTCATTTGCTAACCGAGGCTTAAGGGGCAGGTTGTTTGTCACATGTACATGTGTTTAGGTGGCACAAAAGATTTAGTGATGGTCGTGAGGATGTTGAAGATGATGAGCATCCCTGAAGGCCTTGCACATCAACAACAATCGAAAATGTGGAAAAAATGTAGAAAAGTGTTCAAATTGACCGTCAACTCAGCATCCGAATGATAGCAGAAGTGGTAAATGTCAACAAATAAATTGTTTTGCATCAGCAACTTAACATGGCATAAGTATGTGCTAAGATGGTTCCAAGGGTTCTCACTGCCGAGCAGAAAGAAAATCGTCAGCAAATTTGTAGACATTTTGAAACAAATTCAAGCACATTTGCATTTTTTAGATAAAGGTTTTACCTGTGATGAAACATGGACCTTCCAGTACAATCCTAAGACAAAATGCCAGTCCATGCACTGGAAAACACCATTATCACCAAGAATGAAGAAAGCACATCAAAGCAAATCCAAATTCGAAGCCATGTTAATTGTTTTCTTTGATATCAAGGGTGTTATTTTGGCAGAATGGGTACTAGAAGGTGGAACAGTGAATCAACATGACCACAAAAATGTTCTGGAGACTTTGCAGGAAAGAATCAGAGGCCAGAGTTGTGGAAAAATGGT
Organism: Pseudophryne corroboree; assembly: GCF_028390025.1. Taxonomy (NCBI): domain Eukaryota; kingdom Metazoa; phylum Chordata; class Amphibia; order Anura; family Myobatrachidae; genus Pseudophryne; species Pseudophryne corroboree. The sequence goes on along the minus strand of NC_086444.1, from coordinate 129,582,855 downwards.
TTCATTCTCCATCAGGTCAACACACCAGCTCACACAGCTCATTTGCGAAGCAGTTTTTGGCCGAGAAACAGATTGCAGTGCTAGAGCACCCTCCCTACCTGCCAGACCTAGCACCGAGTGACTTCTTTCTTTTACCAGAAGTCAAATCTGTTTTGAATCACTTACTGAGGTGAAGGAGATAACAACAGAGCTGTTGAGACAGCTGACAGATAATGAGCTACAGTATGGCTTTGACCAATGGAAAATAAGAATGCAGCAGTGTGTGGATGCAGAAGGGGAGTACACAGAAGGGAATGGAGATTAAATGTGCTTAATATAATTAAACATAAAATATAGCATTAGTCTCATTATTTAAAAGCCACACCTCACATAAAGAGCCCTTAACCTGGTGCTTGCACATTAACACTGTGTGCGCCATGCAGTTCTTTTGCAAGGTACATGGTCCCAAAAAAAGGCTTGTATGACCTTGAGATGCCCAAGGATCACTGTAATGGACAACAATTGATTAGCGATTCATAATGATACATGTTTCTTTATTATGGTTTGCATGTAGTTAAATGGTTAAACTCTACAAGTTGTCTCTTAACTGAATGGAATTGTCTATGACTCATCAGCCACAATAACATCACATGTCAGAGTCACCAGATGTAATGGTCAGGCCGATTAAATTACAGATGCATGTTTTTTTTACTCCACTCTATAAAAGGGTCTGCATATGCCCAAGCCTGTCACTGTGTTATTAGAGCATCATAGTGCTGTACAGTACAAAGCCCAAGACAGATTGATACCTTATCATATTGACTGATGATTATCTTCTATCATCTGTATCCTGTGATATTCAATAAAACCTACTCTGGTTTGGAATCAGCGCGTGGACTAACCTCATTACTCACATTCACTACTCAACTACCAACTTGTATGCATCTGCCAATTATTTTGAAAATGCTTAATAAGTGGAATAATTTGCTTACTACTTAACATGAATACATGTACACCAGATTACCATCAATTTGTGTTTAATAAATAAAAATACTTATTATAGAACTGAAAACAATGGCTCCCCAAAGTCATACCTCCCAACTTTTGAAGAAGTGGGTGGTCTTGGGTGGAGGGGCGTGGCTTTGGGTGGAGGGGCATGGTTTCACTACATAACCCCCGTGATCATCATTTTGGGGGCGTGCCCAGTGCTCCCTGAGCAGCTGGACACTCCCCCTGCACACATCCCTGCATGTAAGATGCCATGTGCATGCGCACAGTATCTATTGAGTGATCACCGGCTGCTCTGCAGAGCAGAAGTGATCACAGGGTCTCCCAACCTGCCCCCACATCCCACACACCTGCGGGACACTTTGGGAGAGTGTCTGAATAGCAGGACTGTCCAGCAGGAATCGGGACAGTTGGGAGGTATACCAAAGCTCCCATTACTTACTTTGCGAAACAACTTGCAATATTGGAGATTGGGGGCAAATGTAAATAACCTGCGAACTGCAGACATCGGTGGGTTCTGTGCGAGTGCGCCCAATTCTTTAAAGTAGCAATTATTTAAAAATCAACAACCCGGTATTGTCTTTTTAATGATTGCTACTTAAAACATCGGACAGACTCGCATGGAACCCACCGATGTCTGCAGTTCACAGGTTATTATACATTTACCCCTTGATCTGCAATGATCCAAACAAAAAAGTAAGAAATATTATAAGTCCAAAAAGCACGTAAGTTATTAATTTAACTTTTTTGTCTTCAATAACATTTTAAACAAAACACAATTTTGTTACAAATTCAAAATTTAATTTTTTCCAGCTCTATAGTTACCCCATTAGCGCAAAAAATTCCAAATTTAAGGAAGAATACTTCCAGGTTATGTTCCTAATTCAGGTTAGATCACAGTGAACAGGGCGGCGTGCCTCATGCGGGTGCAGCTAAGCTGCGCTGGCAGGAGCCACTCTCAGATTCTGCTAACAAGCAGAATTGTGATGCGTTCGCAATTTCTGCTTGTTGAACAGGGGGGGCGCCGGTCAGCATGCTGGACGGCCTTTCCCACCAATGGGTGGCCCCCAGCATGTAATCCAAAGGATTTTAAATTCTGCTAATTAGCAGAATTTGCAATCCTTACTGAATTAGGCCCTATGGGGGTCATTCCGAGTTGATCGTAGCTGTGCTAAATTTAGCACAGCTACGATCATGAACTCAGACATGCGGGGGGACGCCCAGCACAGGGCTAGTCCACCTCGCATGTCGGTGCCCCCCCCCCCCCCCCCCCGCAGAAGTGCAAAGGCATCGCACAGCGGCGATGCCTTTGCACTTCAAGAGTAGCTCCCGGCCAGCGCAGCTTTAGCGTGCTGGCTGGGAGATACTCTTTGCTCCCCGGCCCGCAGTGGCTGCGTGTGATTTCACGCAGCCGCTGCAGGCCACTCCCCGCACGGTCCAGCCACGCCTGCATTGGCAGGACCGCGCCCACGAAACGGCGGCCAAACCGCCGTTTCGCCCCCTCCCGCCCCCATCGACCGCCTCTGCCTGCAGATCTGACCCGAACGCTACAATGCGAAAAACTGCAGCGTGCGATCGGGTAAGAATGACCCCAATGTTAGTAATTCTACAATTTGTACTTTCCAATTTTGGAACTAGATGGGCTGTTCAGTTGAGAGACATATGGCTAGATGCATCATCGCTTGGAAAGTGATAAAATGGAGAGTGAAAAAGTACCAGCCAATCAGGTCCTAACTGCCGTGTCACAGGCTGTGTTTGAAAAATGTCAGTTAGGAGCTGATTGGCTGTTTCTTTTTCACTCTCCATTTTATCACTTTCCAAGCGATGATGCATCTGGCCCTTCAACTTGTTACCGCAGAATGGTACCTACCCAAATATCTACATAGGGAAAAAGTACCCTCATTATAGATCGTTATTACCCTAATTATCTCAAATGACAACGTGAGCAGTGCAATCCAGGAGCAGCGTCTCTCAGTAAACATGCAGGTGTACCTGCTTTATAGAGTGCAGCTAAGGGAAAAATTCCATACAGTGTCACCGCAGTTAATGATCAACATTAGCATGTGTAGGACGCTGTGTCCTCTGGCACAGCCGACACAGGCAAGATTTATTTCCTGATTCTTATTCCTAGACTGCCACGGTTGCCTGCCACCATAATATCAATATGTAATCCAAAAAGCAAGTCAGGGCCAAGTGACATAGCGGAATGTTTGAAACAGTCAATGCACTTTTGACTCATCATAAATATTTCATGCTTATTTTTGTAAGACTTGACATTCTTGCCTTAGGTCCATAAAGATGTGAGACCTGTTTACTCTACATTATCCAGATTTGGACATTTGTAACCCGGGAGTGTGGAGTAGGTTTTGTGCTCTGACTGTATAATGCTGTGTCAGCATGTGATTATGTATTCAAAAATAGACAACATTACAGGGATCCGCCAAGTGTATTGCCCGGAAAAGAGTCAAGAGTTGAGATTGACATTAAGATGACAGCATTATATTAAAGCATGGAATGACGAATCTCAGATAAGTGAAATATTTTTTACATTTCACACTAGTTACATTACATCTGCCCCAGTGTGGTTGTCGAGGCTCATGCTAAATTGTATGCCTTTTCATTTCCTATGTCAGGCTAAATAAATCTCACCCTACATGGATCCTCAGTAAGACAAGCTTAGTTAGCTCAGGAACACTATAGCTCTTGAGCTAGTTTCAAGCAATAAGCAGCTGCAGGACCTGCCAGCTTGTGTATGAGTCTGGTGGGACATGTAGTCAGAGCTGTAACCAGCCATTTGGTGCCCTGTGCCAGAGAGAGAATTGGTGCCCCCTCCCAACCAGGAGCATTTTAAGAGAGGAGAGAGCCCATGCGCAGCCTCCGTTGTGGACCACTCTTCTCTGGCAGCGAGTAGACTCTGGGATTATGCGCTTGCGCAGGTCTCCGGGAACAAGTCGCCCACGCCTTGTTCCCGGGGAGATCTCATGCGCAAATCACTTGGAAAAGGCCGCTGCAGCAACTTTACAAGTGAGTTATGTCTGCAGTGGAGGGATGCCGCCACAGGACTCCGAAGGGGTAAGTATGATATACAGTGCATCCGGAAAGTATTCACAGCGCTTCACTTTTTCCACATTTTGTCATGTTACAGTCTTATTCCACAATGGAATAAATTATTTTTTTCCCTCAAAATTCTACCCCATAATGACAAAGTGAAAACGTTTTTTTTTTAGATTTTTGTAAATTTATTAAAATATAAAAAAACTATGAAATCACATGTACATAATTATTCACAGCCTTTGCTCAATACTTTGTTGATGCACCTGTGGCAGCAATTACAGTCTTAAGTCTTTTTGAATATGATGCCACAAGCTTGGCACACCTATCTTTGGGCAGTTTCGCCCATTCCTCTGTGCAGCACCTCTCAAGCTTTATCAGGTTGGAAGGGAATGGTCGTTGCACTACCAATTTCAGATCTCTCTAGAGATATTCAATCGGATTCAAGTCTGGGCTCTGGCTGGGCCACTCAAGGACATTCACAGAGTTGTCCTGAAGCCACTCCTTTGATATCTTGGCTGTGTGCTTAGGGTCATTGTCCTGCTGAAAGATGAACTGTTGCCCCAGTCTGAGGTCAAGAGTGCTCTGGAGTAGGTTTTCATCCAGGATGACTCTGTACATTACTGCATTCATCTTTCCCTCTATCCTGACTAGTCTCCCAGTTTCTGCCGCTGAAAAACATCCCCACAGCATGATGCTGCCATCACCATGCTTCACTGTAGGGATGGTATTGGCCTGGTGACGAGCGGTGCCTGGTTTCCTCCAAACATGACGCCTGGCATTCATGCCAAAGAGTTCAATCTTATCTCATCAGACCAATTAATTTTGTTTCTCATGTTCTGAGAGTCCTTCAGGTGCATTTTGGCAAACTCCAGGCGGGCTGCCATGTGCTTTTTTACTAAGGAGTGGCTTCCATCTAACCACTCTACCATACAGGCTTGATTGGTTGATTGCTGCAGAAATGGTTGTCCTTCTTGAAGGTTCTCCTCTCTCCATAAAGGAATGCTGTAGCTCTGACAGAGTGACCATCGGGTTCTTGGTCATTTCCCTGACTAGGGCCCTTCTCCCCCGATCGCTCAGTTTAGACGGCCAGCCAACTCTAGGTAGAGTCCTGGTGGTTCCGAACTTCTTCCATTTACGGATGATTGAGGCCACTGTGCTCATTGGGACCTTCAAAGCAGCAGATATTTTTCTGTACCCTTTCCCAGATTTGTGTCTCGAGACAATCCTGTCTTGGAGGTCACAGACAATTCCTTTGTCTTCATGCTTGGTTTGTGCTCAGACATGCACTGTCAAGTGTGGGACCTTATATAGACAGGTGTGTGCCTTTCCATATTATGTCCAATCAACTGAACTTACCACAGGTGGACTCCAATTAAGCTGTAGGAACATCTCAAACATGATCAGTGGAAACAGGATGCACCTGAGCTCAATTTTGAGCTTCATGGCAAAGGCTATGAATTCTTATGTACATGTGAGTTTTTTATTTTTAATAAATTTGCAAAAATCTAAACAAAAAACCTTTTTTCACATTGTCATTATGCGGTATTGTGTGTAGAATTTTTAAGGGGAAAATGAATTTACTACATTTTGGAATACGGCTGTAACATAACAAAATGTGGAAAAAGTGAAGCGCTTTGAATACTTTCCGGATGCACTGTATAGGTACAGGATGTGCAGTGTGAGGGTATCCGGACTCCAGGTCGACAGCACAAAGGTCGACACACTTTAGGTCGACACCAATTGGTCGACACACCTTAGGTCGACATGGCCAAAAGGTCGACATGGACAAAAGGTCGACAGGAACAATGTCTACATGGAAAAAGGTCTACATGAGTTTTTCACGATTTTTTTCTTTTTTTGAACCTTTTCATACTTAACGATCCACGTGGACTACGATTGGAATGGTAAAGTGTGCCGAGCGAAGCGGTAGCGGAGCGAAGGCACCATGCCCGAAGCATGGCGAGCGAAGCGAGCCATGCGAGAGGACGCGGTGCACTAATTGGGGTTCCTGGTCACTCTACGAAGAAACGACACCAAAAAAACATAAAAAACTCATGTCGACCTTTTTCCATGTCGACCTTGTTCCTGTCGACCCTGTTGTCCATGTCGACCTTTTGTCCATGTCGACCTAAGGTGTGTCGACCAATTGGTGTCGACCTAAAGTGTGTCGACCTTTGTGCTGTCGACCCTCAGTCCCAGACCCCAGTGTGAGACCCCCTGGACCCAGTGGCCTGTGTGCAGGCACACTTTGCACCCATTATAGAAAAACCTGTACTCCCCCCATATGTAATATAGATAGGGCGCGCCAAGGGGACATTGCAAAAAAAAAGGCGTGGCTCCATGGGGAAGGAGGCTTGGCCACAGAATTGTACCAATTCACATTACATCGCACAGTAGTGTCCATTAGTCATATTACACCACACAGTAGTGTCCGTTAATCACAGGGGCCAGAACAAAGCAGATGGAGTAAAGGGCAGCAACTGCAACGTATAACATAGCAGAAAGGGGAGCAGCAATGGGGGACAAACATGGCAGATGAGAAAAAGACACCAGCTACAAGGTTAAAAAGCACAAATACGGAAAGGGCAGTAACAATGGGCACTTAACAGAGCAGATAGCCCAGGGGAGCAGGAGAGTTCCCACAAGAATGTTCTCAGCAGGGCTGTTTCTAGACAGTTTAGCTCCCAGTGTGAGAATTAAAAGAATGCGCCCCCACCCATAGACATTAAAAAATGCGCCCCCCCCCCCCCGCCCCACACACACACACACACACACACACACTATACACATAAGAAAAAAACTATTTTGCCCTTGTCGAAGGTGCTCGCGTTCCTGGCGAGGGGGAGTGGCCTTGCTAAAATGTATATGTCCTCACAAAAAATGGGTGTTGCCTCTCAGGAATAGACTACCTTATACCCCGGTTTTTGACCATGTGCCAACAGACATTGGCCACCACAGGAAAAAAAAAAACATTCCACCATATTAAGCCCCACACAGTAATACCTCTTGCACCATATTATGCCCCCTGCACCATATTATGCCACACTCTGCAATGCCCATGATCACGGGCATCTTAACAGAGGAGAAGGCCCTTGTCCAACCTCCTCCGTCGGGGCCCTCTCCTCTGCAGCCGGCACCCATCAACGTAATAGACTCTGAGCACTAGAGGGTGCCCAGGCTCTATTTTGCATGCGCAAATCTCTGGGAAAATGGTGTGGTGGACATTTTCCCACAGATTGTGTAACTGTGCATACGCAAATATCTGGAAAAATGGCCGCAGTGCCAATTACCAGAGATTTGAGGAGAGATTCTACTGCAGGCGGGGGACTCTGGAGAGGTAGGCATTTAAGAAAGGGTGCAGGGTGTGCGGTGTGAGCCCCCCTGAGCCCCAGGGGCCCATGTGCACCGCACACTTCACCCATTACAGATACGCCACTGCTCGTGATACATTCTGCCCTACAGTAAGGCTTCTAATTACTTTTAAATTACCTGCTTGTTGCCAGGGGTTTCATGCGCTGGGTGTCACGCTCGTTACCAGAGGTTTCATGCGCTGGGTGTCACGCTCATTGCCAGGGGTTTCATGCACTGGGTGTCACGCTCATTGCCACTGCCAGGGGTGTCATGCGCTGGGTGTCATGCTCATTGCCAGGGGTTTCATGCACTGGGTGTCACGCTCGTTACCAGAGGTTTCATGCGCTGGGTGTCATGCTCGTTGCCACTGCCAGGGGTGTCATGCGCTGGGTGTCATGCTCATTGCCAGGGACTTCATGCTCTGGGATCCATGCTTGTTGCCAAGGGGAATGTTTGTTGTCAAGGGTGTATGTATAGTCGCTGGTAGGTGCCAGCCACCAACGCTGATATTCTGCGCCCCCTCCTCCCTCTAGCATAGTACTCCGCTCAGGGAGCAGAGTTTCACGTAATGAATCACTGCGTAATTTCGCCACACTCTGCTCCCCAAGCAGTAGCTATGCTATAGGGTAGAGGGGGAGCAGAAGGAGGCACAAATTGCCGTGGCTGACACCCTGATCGCACGTCTCACCTACCATAAGAAACGGCACTGGTTCTCAGCATTTTAGAGGTGGTGGAGACTGGGACACACTGCCATATCACAGGAATCTTCAAGCACATGTTCCATTACAGGTGCGTGAAAGGGAGGGATTCATCTAGACAAGAAAACAGACAAAACTTCCGCCACCACTCTGCAAATAGGCCAGTAAAAATGGAAGAAAAAAAACATTTTGTTTCCCCCAGCACCCTGAATAATAGCAGTAGCCAGATTTAAATCCCATACAATATCTTAGAATTCAGAGATCTTAGTTACATATATCTGCGCAATTGTATGTATAAGCCCCCAAGCCGCATCAAGGCCTCACTGTATATATTGGGGGTCCCTACCACTATATCTAGATGCAGGGCACGGCACCCCAAAAATCAGCATAAGCCAGACAGGTAAGGGCAGCATACCAGTGAAAAAACTATAATGGTAATAGATTAGTATTAAGAAGCCGAAGTTATAGAGAAAGTGATACAAAAATGAGATGTAATTAAAATAAGAAATAGTGTTAAAGAAATTAGTATGTAATTAGTGTTAATAAAGTGTAAGGTATGCCACACTGAAGCCATCTAGCTCAGCCAATCCAGGGGAACCACATTCCACACCTCCACAACCCCAATCTGGGTCTATGATTAACCAGCCAGGAGCCACATGATAATGGCGCCCTGCTGCAATATATCTAAGCTAAGAGCTACCCACCTTGGAGCAACCCCATAATGCTTCATATGGCATATCAGGACCTGCATCTCCTCCTAATGCAAGGCCTTTTCTGCCTCTCACAACAAGCATACAGTATATAGTGACATATATATATATATATATATATATATATACATACACACTGCTCAAAAAAATAAAGGGAACACTAAAATAACACATTCTAGATCTGAATGAATGAAATATTCTTATTAAATACTTTGTTCTTTACATAGTTGAATGTGCTGACAACAAAATCACACTAAAATTATCAATGGAAATCACATTTATTAACCCATGGAGGTCTGGATTTGGAGTCACACTCAAAATTAAAGTGGAAAAACACACTACAGGCTGATCCAACTTTGATGCAATGTCCTTAAAACAAGTCAAAATGAGGCTCAGTAGTGTGTGGCCTCCACGTGCCTGTATGACCTCCCTACAACGCCTGTGCATGCTCCTGATGAGGTGGCGGATGGTCTCCTGAGGGATCTCCTCCCAGACCTGGACTAAAGCATCCGCCAACTCCTGGACAGTCTGTGGTGCAACGTGGCGTTGGTGGATGGAGCGAGACATGATGTCCCAGATGTGCTCAATTGGATTCAGGTCTGGGGAACGGGCGGGCCAGTCCATAGCATCAATGCCTTCGTCTTGCAGGAACTGCTGACACACTCCAGCCACATGAGGTCTAGCATTGTCTTGCATTAGGAGGAACTCAGGGCCAACCGCACCAGCATATGGTCTCACAAGGGATCTAAGGATCTCATCTCGGTACCTAATGGCAGTCAGGCTACCTCTGGCGAGCACATGGAGGGCTGTGCGGCCCCCCAAAGAAATGCCACCCCACACCATTACTGACCCACTGCCAAACCGGTCATGCTGGAGGATGTTGCAGGCAGCAGAACGTTCTCCTTGGCGTCTCCAGACTCTGTCACGTCTGTCACATGTGCTCAGTGAGAACCTGCTTTCATCTGTGAAGAGCACAGGGCGCCAGTGGCGAATTTGCCAATCTTGGTGTTCTCTGACAAATGCCAAACATCCTGCACGTTGTTGGGCTGTAAGCACAATCCCCACCTGTGGGCGTCGGGCCCTCATACCACCCTCATGGAGTCTGTTTCTGATCGTTTGAGTAGACACATGCACATTTGTGGCTTGCTGGAGGTCATTTTGCAGGGCTCTTGCAGTGCTCCTCCTGTTCCTCCTTGCACAAAGGCGGAGGTAGCGGTCCTGCTGCTGGGTTGTTGCCCTCCTACGGCCTCCTCCACATCTCCTGATGTACTGGCCTGTCTCCTAATAGCGCCTCCATGCTCTGGACACTACGCTGACAGACACAGCAAACCTTCTTGCCACAGCTCGCATTGATGTGCCATCCTGGATGAGCTGCACTACCTGAGCCACTTGTGTGGGTTGTAGACTCCGTCTCATGCTACCACTAGAGTGAAAAGCACCGCCAGCTTTCAAAAGTGACCAAAACATTAGCCAGAAAGCATAGGAGCTGAGAAGTGGTCTGTGGTCACCACCTGCAGAACAACTCCTTTATTGGGGGTGTCTTGCTAATTGCCTATAATTTCCACCAGTTGTCTATTCCATTTGCACAACAGCATGTGAAATTGATTGTCAATCAGTGTTGCTTACTAAGTGGACAGTTTGATTTCACAGAAGTGTGATTGACTTGGAGTTACATTGTGTTGTTTAAGTGTTCCCTTTATTTTTTTGAGCAGTGTGTATGTATATATATATGTGTGTGTGTGTGTGTGTGTGTGTGTGTGTGTGTGTGTGTGTGTGTGTGTGTGTGTGTGTGTGTGTGTGTATTCATATATCTAGGATTGCAAATTATGGACTTATGTATTGTGAACTATTTTTTGCAAAGGTGTTATTGTCTTCCTATGTGCATGCATATGGAGCGTTTTGATAACCCTATTAGGATCTGTTCTTGTCATAATATTGATTGTTAACCCCATTGTTTATGTTTAGCTTGTACATCCAAATTGGGAACTCCTTTTCCATGCATTTTTTGGGGGGAAATAATAATAATGATAATAATAATAATAATAATAATAATAAATAAATTAATTGTCCGTTACATTGGAATACATGTACTTTAAGAAAAAAAATAATTGATTAAGTTGGTATCAGTTTTTATAGCTACAGCATTCCATTTAATGTTAAAAAAAAGTATTACTAATTTCCCCGCTTAATCCCCTATAGGTGGCTGCTTCCATTGCCTGTTTCTACACGGAAGGTTTTGTGTTATCTAGCAAAAAGTCCAGTAATATATGTCTGGTGTACTACAGCGGTATGTATAATTATTAATTAACCAATAGAGAATCATCAATGTCAAAATGCCATGTGGTTAAACTCATGGAAGTAGATTAATTGCTCTTTTTTTACCTCTTTTAGGACCAACAAAAGCTGTTGGCCTTTATATGGGTATCTATCCTTAAAGGGATCCGCTCCCATTGGAGAGTGCTAATCTTCACCTCTATATATTCGAGAATTCATCTACGATATTACTGTATACCCATTAAATCCAGATTGGTATGTACAGCTCCTTCCACCTGCTTCTCATCCTCACCTTGTAATTATAAATGCCCAACTAATGTTTAACTTTATGTATCAAATTTCAGAATAGCCCTAGCTGGCACGTCCAGTGGTTTATCTCCTTTTCACTTTTATCACGTACAATTTGGCCAATTGGTATGTGCTAAATTTGACTTTTTCATCACAGTAAATGTTATCATTCTATTATTAAGTTGTTCCTTTTACCACCTAGACTATATACCCCTGAAGAAGTCCTGCGGGACGAAACGCGTTTAGTGTTATATTCTTGTCAACGTCTGTTCCTTCATAATTAAATATCATCAAAAGACTCTGTTTCACTGAAATCCTGCTGGATAAATGTACATCAAAATTCTGCAAAATTGTACAGATGTTGTTTATGGATTATTCTATATTTTAAACAATTTTATTGTGAATACATTTTTTTAAAAAGTGATGTTTTATTGCTAAATATATCGGCATTGTTAAACAGTTTACTGTGGATGGTTTAAATAAGGAACACCATTATTAGCTCCCTCAGATCTGTTTACTAACTGTTATTTAAGAATCTTTGATAACAGGAGATTCATCTAGAGGTGCTACTTAAAAATTATATCTTAGCGCAACTGGGTTCCATATATATATATATATATATATATATATACTTCTTCCATATCATCCATGACAGCCGGCACTCCCATCAATAGCAGCAGCTTCGCCCCGTGCCTGGATACTAAGCAGCATACAAATCCAAGAAAAACGGCACTGGAGGCTTGTATATGGCAAAGAAAAATTGTATTGAAGGCAGACGTTTCGGAGCTCACGCCCCGTCCTCAGTACCAAATACAGTAACAACATACACTGACAAGACAAACATTTAAATACCTGCACCGATTCGCGCCGTCCTCGCTGCCACACGCCGGTGTCCGCACTTCCGGCCATTACCTCCCATCTCTCCCTGCTCCGTGGACGTCACTGTTGCCATAGACACGCACAGCGTACGTGCCACTCTTGCCATGGACACGCACAGCGTGCGTGTCACTGGCTCCACCGCGGCCCGGACAATACAGGGGGTTGGATCCATGGGTCCTAGAAGGGGACTCTCACCGTGGATGCTACGTAGGACGCGCTATAGATAAAAACACACATTTGAAAATTATAACATACATTTAACAATGACATAAATAAACACTATGTGGAGAAGCTATAAATACCTATATCCAATATCATTATAAAGACATGCTAATTCAAGTATATTCCAAGTTATGGCTATCGTCTATACCATATACTGTATACTATAAAGACCACAACATGCCGAGATAGATACAAAACATATATATGTCCCAGTAGGCGATACTATATATGCGCAATACCTTTCCATATATAAGTAAATATCCATAAAGCAAAGGGGGTAAGCTTAAAGCAAATTCCAATTGATCTTGTCATTAAGACCGCCAGGGGAGAAGGTATTCATTCAATCTCATTATCCATCTAGACTCTTTTTCCAACAGGGCTTTTGCTCTATCTCCTCCCCTAAGGGTAAGGGGTACATGATCTATACCGAAGTATTTAAGGTCATCCAGGGTATGTTGTGCCCTCTTGAAATGACGTGCTACAGGTTGGTCAATGGATTTACCCTCAAGGGTCAACTTGATGGCAGATCTGTGTGCTGCCATCCTCTCACTGAGCTTCCGTGTGGTCTGCCCCATTATAATTTTCAAATGTGTGTTTTTATCTATAGCGCGTCCTACGTAGCATCCACGGTGAGAGTCCCCTTCTAGGACCCATGGATCCAACCCCCTGTATTGTCCGGGCCGCGGTGGAGCCAGTGACACGCACGCTGTGCGTGTCCATGGCAAGAGTGGCACGTACGCTGTGCGTGTCTATGGCAACAGTGACGTCCACGGAGCAGGGAGAGATGGGAGGTAATGGCCGGAAGTGCGGACACCGGCGTGTGGCAGCGAGGACGGCGCGAATCGGTGCAGGTATTTAAATGTTTGTCTTGTCAGTGTATGTTGTTACTGTATTTGGTACTGAGGACGGTGCGTGAGCTCCGAAACGTCTGCCTTCTATACTTCTTCCATATATATATATATATATATATATATATATATTCATATAATGGTGGCACTCTACGTGCACTATTCCTCCACTACTTGCCATCATGCCATCCCGGGTCAGCTGATCACCATATACATACAGTGAAGGAAGTGTGGCACTCACAGGTCTTCATACAACAAGAATATCGACTACTGAGTCAGTTCTGTGGAACCACAGAACTGACTCAGTAGTCGTTATTCTTGTCGTATGAAGACCTGTGAGTGCCATCCTTCCTTCACTTTATATATATATATATATATATATATACATACACACAAGCGTTCTTCCGGCGCTATGTTATACATTTACACAATACACATGTACACAATAAGGCAAAGTTGCGGCCGGGGAGGCAGGACCTAGGACGGCCACTGCCAGGCTTCTGTAGAAGGAAAAAAGAATTCCTGGCTACAGCAGCACAGCAGTGTACAGATGCTGTGGTGTGGACCTATATTTATGGTGAACCTGGAGCTGCAGCTCCATAAACCCCATTGTTAATCCGGACCGAATTTACATTCTTTGTCATTATATCCACATTCTCGCAGAAATAAAAGGACATCTGGAACCTGATTAAATCTTTATTTATTAGCTTACTGTATTTAATATAGCCACTATTCAACTTTACAAATTGACAGTACTGTGTCACAAATTGTATTTATACAAAGGATCATTATACTTTAAATCAATACCCGTCATGGCTATTCTCATTGCCAGTCATAAATTATATACTCTTTTCCTACCATCTCCTGCTTGCGCAGGGCAATAATAAATCTTGTTAAGGTCAGGAAATCTATCCTTGTGGCAGTGGGAATCATGAGTATAACGTGGATTTTGAAGACTTTTCTGATTATTTAAATACATGGCTGAAAAGCACATAAGGAATCCTCAAAGATACAGCCAAGAAAATTAAAGTAGCCAAATGTGCCTGTTAAAATACATGGGAGCTCTGGTAAGGGAGAGTACATAACATCTGGGCCTGGAGGTCATTAAAGTGACAGTGGATGGGTAATTTTTTTCAACTGCCCCATAGATTCTTACTCATCTTTATCCATGCTAAGAAGACATTTGTGCTTAAGGCTCCTTGCGCCAAAGAGGCTGTGAATCGGTTTGGAGATGAGGTGCAGTTGTGGCCACAGTACAGAATGGACAACATACATCCCATGCTGACCACCAAATAGATGCCTGAGCACCTATTTGGATATGACTGTTTGTTTTTACCCAGTTTTGTCTTCTAATTGTGTCCAGTTGTAAAGCGCAACGGAATTTGCTGCGCTGTATAAGAAACTGTTAATAATAGGATTTTAATACCTACCGGTAAATCCTTTTCTCTAGTCCGTAGAGGATGCTGGGGACTCCAAAAGGACCATGGGATATAGACGGGATCCGCAGGAGACATGGGCACTTTAAGACTTTAAAAGGGGTGTGAACTGGCTCCTCCCTCTATGCCCCTCCTCCAGACTCCAGTTAAAGAACTGTGCCCAGGGAGACGGACATTTCAAGGAAAGAATTTCTCATTTAAACCACGGTGAGCGACAAACCAGCTCACACCTCCAGCATGCCGCAGAACGTGGCATTCAATAGAACACCAGTTGACGGCATGAAAAATATGCAGCAACACAACCTGTGTGTAAACACCACCAATAATAGCATAATGTATGCCACGGCATGAATAACATCAGCAACAGGCCGACTGAAAAGTAACACAGCATATGTGTAACCAAAACTAATAACTGCAGATACAGTACGCACTGGGATGGGCGCCCAGCATCCTCTACGAACTAAGAGAAAAGGATTTACCGGTAGGTATTAAAATCCTATTTTCTTATATTCCTAGAGGATGCTGGGGACTCCAAAAGGACCATGGGGTTTATACCAAAGCTCCAGAACGGGCGGGAGAGTGCGGATGACTCTGCAGCACCGATTGACCAACATGAGGTCCTCATCAGCCAGGGTATCAAACTTGTTACCCTCGCAAAGGTGTTTGAACCCAACCAAGGAGCCACTCGGCAAAGCTGTAATACCAAGATCCCTCGGGCAGTCGCCCAGAAAGCGCCCACCTTTCTGGTAGAATGGGCCTACACCGATTTCGGTAACGGCAATCCAGCCGTAGAATGAGCCTGCTATATCGTATCACAGATCCAGCGTGGAATAGTCTGCTTGGCAGCAGGAACCCCAATCTCGTTGGGAACATACAGGATAAACAGAGCATCTGTTTTCCTAATGTGAGCCATTCTGGTAACAAAGAGTTTCAATCTTAGACCACAGCAAGATATTTCGATGTCGCCCAGGCATCAGTAGCCACCGGCACCACACTAGGTTGGTGTTAGGCGCCGGGGTCCGCTCGTCGGTGCGGCCCGGCGCCTAGCAACCAGGGACGCCGTGCGCGTACAGCCGCCGGCTCCCTGGCAACGCTAGACGCCGGGCGCACGGAGCCGCACGGACCCTAGCAACGGGGACGCCACTGGCGGACCGCGTTCCCCGTTGCTGGGTCCATTTAAATTAATAGGGCACCTGTTTCCTGGCCGTGCAGCAAGGCAGCTGCACGGCATTTAATCCAATCAGCCTCTGAACAGCTGATTGGAGGACTCCCTGTTAAGTACACTTCCAGGGCTTCTCACAGACGCCGGTAATAGCTTCCTGCATGCTGTATCTGTTTGCTGAGAGTGTTTCCAGTCCTGCTGTACCCGGTCGTTCCTGTCCTCAGTTGTCCTGTACTCGGAAGTCGTCATCTGTTCCTGGAGTCCTGACTGAGCACCTTTAAACATCCAATGGTGTTCGTGAGTCACGGCGCAGCCGTGTGTTGCGGCTTGGCCGCTTTATTACTTATTATTTATCATTTGTGTTCCGGAGCTTTTGCGGAGGATTCCACTCCCACAGATCCACTCTGGTATCCAGCGGTGCTGGGTAGGAGTAACGGACTAGTGGATTTTGGTTGTCCTTTTATCTGGCGGTTTTTCCGCGCATACTTCTGGTTTGGTTAGTTAGCTTGTTGCCCCTGGCCTTTTGTCAGTCAGAGGTCCTCTTGTCATCATCCTGCCTCGGATTTCCCTTTGTCTCTCACTAAGACCGGGGGGCACCGGAGTTGGGCAGACATAATCCGCCTTTCAAACGTGGCTGCCAGGGGCTCAAGAAACCATAGTCTCGCAAGGGATTTTCGATAGCACGGGTGAGACAATAGAGTTAGGGCGCCAGGGGCAACTAGTCTTTCTAGCTCCCGTAACGAGCATTCCCCTTCCCGTACTCTGGCCATTGTCATTAGATCTCCTCCGGTCAGGAGTACTGGAATCATAACATTATTACCGGCCCTACCAAAACTTAAAATTAAACAGGGTTTGATTTTTTCCTTATTCAGTTTTGTAAGAGTTATCGGCCTCATGAATCCCACAGGTTTTGGGCCAAATCCTGGCCAGCTCCTAGTCAGCCAGATTCAAGAACTTACTCAGATGGTTCAGGATCTTTCCCTTCGGGTGAAGTCGCAGGAAGATCTTTTACGAACTTCCCCGAGGGTAGTCCCTGAACCAAAAATGCACTTGCCTGACCGTTTTTCTGGTGATAGGAAGGAGTTTTTTAATTTTAAAGAATCCTGTAAACTTTATTTTCGTTTAAGACCGATCTCCTCAGGTACTGAATTTCAGCGGGTCGGAATTATTATTTCTTTGCTCCAGGGGGATCCTCAGACCTGGGCTTTTGGTTTAAAAGCAGAGGATCCGGCATTGTTGTCAGTAGACGCCTTTTTGGGGTCTTTAGGGCTTTTGTATGATGACCCTGATAGAGAGGCATCCGCTGAGAATCAGTTACGCGCTCTCAGACAGGGTAGAAATCCTGCAGAGGTTTATTGTACAGAATTTCGCCGTTGGTCGAACGACTGTGGCTGGAATGACCCAGCCCTGCGCAGTCAGTTTCGCCTCGGCTTATCCGAGTTTATAAAAGACAGTCTCCTTCAGTATCCCGCTCCTGAGACTCTCGATAAACTCATGGAGCTTTCTATTAAGATTGATCGTCGTCTCAGAGAGCGGAGGGCTGAAAAAGGAGCACCTGTCAGGTCTACTCCATGTGTATTTTCCATTCCTGAGGACATAGAGGAGCCCATGCAGATGGGTCTCTCCCGGCTGTCTCCAGAAGAAAGAGCCAGAAGGCAAAACTCTGGTCTTTGTTTGTACTGTGGGGGTAAGGGACATTTTGCCCGTAATTGTCCGAACAAGTCGGGAAACGCCTCGACCAAGTGAATTGTGAGGGGGTTCACTTTGGTCTGCAGCTTATCTCCTCGAATAACTCCCTTTTAGTCCCAGCTAAAGTTTCCTTTGGCAGCCTCAGTTCTTCGGTGTCGGCTTTTGTTGACAGTGGAGCTGCAGGGAACTTTATGGACTTAACGTGGGCCAAAGCCTTAGGTATTCCTCAGTTAGCCTTGGGTAGGTGTATCACCATGCATGGTTTAGATGGGAGTCCCTTGTCCAATGGGGTTATTTCCCTCCGTACACCCCCTATACTACTTACGGTAGGAGCTCTTCAACATCAAGCTCCTGGAAATACTCCTGCTGGTCGTCTTTACGTCCCTGAGTTTTTGAGAGCTACTGTTTTGACTGAGTTTCATGATAGCAAAGTTGCCGGGCATCCGGGGATCTCTAAGACTTTGGAATTAGTCTCCCGCTCAGTATGGTGGCCTGGTCTTTCTAAAGACATTAAGGAGTTTGTTTTTTCTTGTCAGGTCTGTGCACAGCATAAGGTTCCCCGTTCCTTGCCTATCGGGCAACTTATGCCCTTAAATGTTCCTCTCAGGCCATGGTCTCATATTTCCATGGATTTTGTGGTAGACCTCCCTCTGTCAGCCGGATTCCGAGTCATATGGGTGGTAGTGGACCGTTTTAGCAAGATGGCCCATTTCATTGCTCTTCCCCGACTGCCATCTGCCCAGGGATTGGTTGTTTTGTTTCTCCGCCATGTTTTCAGACTTCATGGGTTGCCCACTGATATTGTTTCTGATCGGGGTCCACAATTCATTGCACAATTCTGGAAGTCTTTTTGTGCCTCATTAAAGATGAAATTGTCTTTAACATCCGGCTATCATCCCCAATCCAACGGGCAGACCGTGCGAGTTAATCAATCATTAAAACAGTATTTGCGTTTGTACTCAGCCAAACTCCAGAATGATTGGTCCGAGTTTCTTCCTTTGGCGGAGTTTGCTTACAACAATTCTTGTCATTCCTCCACTAATGTGTCTCCATTCTTTTCAGTTTTTGGTTTTCACCCCAGAGCTAATTCTTTTTTCCAACATTCCACTGTTTCCTCGCTAACCTTAACCTCTCATCTCAGAGTCATTTGGAAAAAAGTGCACCTTGCTCTCAGAAAAGCGGCATTTCGAGAGAAAAAGTTTTCTGACAGGCTCCGGCGTCCTTGCACTTTTAAGGTGGGAGACAGGGTATGGTTGTCGACTCGTAACATTAGACTTCGACAAACCTCAGCTAGATTGGGCCCCAAATTTATTGGACCATTTCATATTATTAAAAAAATCAATCCAGTTGCTTTCCGGTTACGTTTACCAAGAGCTCTCCGAATCGGAAATACGTTCCATTGCTCCCTGTTGAAACCATACGTTTCTTCCAGTAGATTTCCTCGGAAGATCTCTCAGGGGAAATCACCAGTAGATGTACAGGGACATCAGGAGTTCTTGGTGGAGAAGGTTCTCGATTCCAAATTGTCCCGGGGTCGGCTTTATTTTCTGGTGCACTGGAAGGGCTATGGTCCAGAGGAAAGGTCTTGGGTCCTGGATAAGGATCTCCATGCCCCGAGGCTCAAGAGGGCATTTTTTCGGGAATTTCCTCGGAAACCTGGCTTTAGGGGTTCCTTGACCCCTCCTCAAGGGGGGGGTACTGTTAGGCGCCGGGGTCCGCTCGTCGGTGCGGCCCGGCGCCTAGCAACCAGGGACACCGTGCGCGTACAGCCGCCGGCTCCCTGGCAACGCTAGACGCCGGGCGCACGGAGCCGCACGGACCCTAGCAACGGGACGCCACTGGCGGACCGCGTTCCCCGTTGCTGGGTCCATTTAAATTAATAGGGCACCTGTTTCCTGGCCGTGCAGCACGGCAGCTGCACGGCATTTAATCCAATCAGCCTCTGAACAGCTGATTGGAGGACTCCCTGTTAAGTACACTTCCAGGGCTTCTCACAGACGCCGGTAATAGCTTCCTGCATGCTGTATCTGTTTGCTGAGAGTGTTTCCAGTCCTGCTGTACCCGGTCGTTCCTGTCCTCAGTTGTCCTGTACTCGGAAGTCGTCATCTGTTCCTGGAGTCCTGACTGAGCACCTTTAAACATCCAGTGGTGTTCGTGAGTCACGGCGTAGCCGTGTGTTGCGGCTTGGCCGCTTTATTACTTATTATTTATCATTTGTGTTCCGGAGCTTTTGCGGAGGATTCCGCTCCCACAGATCCACTCTGGTATCCAGCGGTGCTGGGTAGGAGTAACGGACTAGTGGATTTTGGTTGTCCTTTTATCTGGCGGTTTTTCCGCGCATACTTCTGGTTTGGTTAGTTAGCTTGTTGCCCCTGGCCTTTTGTCAGTCAGAGGTCCTCTTGTCATCATCCTGCCTCGGATTTCCCTTTGTCTCTCACTAAAACCGGGGGGCACCGGAGTTGGGCAGACATAATCCGCCTTTCAAACGTGGCTGCCAGGGGCTCAAGAAACCATAGTCTCGCAAGGGATTTTCGATAGCACGGGTGAGACAATAGAGTTAGGGCGCCAGGGGCAACTAGTCTTTCTAGCTCCCGTAACGAGCATTCCCCTTCCAGTACTCTAGCCATTGTCATTAGATCTCCTCCGGTCAGGAGTACTGGAATCATAACAGTTGGTTCATGTGAAGCGATGAAACCACTTTTTGCAGAAAGTGCCGACGAGTTCTCAACTCTGCTCTATCTTCATGGAAGATTAAACAGCGCTCTTGTGAGACAAACCGCTAATTCAGATACCCACCTTGCGGAAGCCAAAACCAACCACATGACCACTTTCCAAGTGAGAAAATTTCACTCAACCTATTGAACAATTCAATTAATGAAATTGCAGGAACTGCAACACCACGGTAAGATCCCCTGGTGCCATAGGAGCACAAGGGAAGATGGATGTGTAACACTCCTTTCACGAAAGTTTGACCCTCTGGAAAAGGAGGCTAATTGTTGTAGGAAGAAACCGGAAAAGGCTTAAACTGAACCTTAATCGAGCCCAACTTAAGACCCGCATCCACACGATTTTGTAAGAAAAGAATGGAGAAAACGACCCAACTGGAATACTTCCGTAGGAACTTTCTTGGATTCACACCAAGACACATACTTTCTCCAAAAATGGCGGTAATGTTGTAACGTTACTTCTTTTTTGCCTGAAGAAGAGTAGGGATGACTTCACGGGGAATACCCCTTCGGGTTGGGATCCGGCATTCAACCCCTAGGCCGTCAATGGAAACCGCTGTACGTCCTGGAACATACACGGCCCCTGCTGTAACAGATCCTCTCTCAGAGGAAGAGGTCAGAGAACTCCTATGAGTAATTCCTGAAAATCCAGATACCAGCCCTCCGTGACCAGTCTGGAAGAATGAGGATCACCTGAACCTTTTTTCTTCGTATGATCTTTTTGCATCTTTGGAAAGAGTGGAAGTGGAGGGAACACATAGACCGACCGAAACACCCACGGTGTCACTAGGGCGATCCCCGCTATCACTTGAGGGACCCTCGACCTGGAACAATATCTCTAAATTTTCTTGTCGAGGCGAGACGCCAACTTGTCTATTTGTGGAATTCCCCAAAACTTGTCACTTCTGTGACACTCGCTTGATGAAGACTCCACTCTCCTGGCTGGAGAACGTGTCCGCCGAGGAAGCTGCTTCCCCGTTGTCCACTCTTGGAATGAACATCGCCGACAGAGCGCGTAAACGTTTTCGTCGCCCAGCGACAAAGCTTTCTGGCTTCTGCCATGTCTTCTCTGGTCTTTGTTTGTAGAAAATTGTTATAAACGGCCCTTAACTTCAGACCGTTATCGTGGTGACAAGTATCCTAACTTGACCCTTGTCCTCAGTGAGAATTGCGCCGCTACCACAGGAGTGATATTCTGGTCTTGAAACCATGATTATCCCAGGTGGGAACCGGACCACTTGTCCAACAGGTCCCGCTAACACTCTGGCATGCAAGCTGCCCACTGAATGGCCTCGTCGGCTGCAACCCTCTTTTCCAGTAACTGAATGTATTGAAGGATTGACCCTGTTGCAGGTCTGACCAGACTCTGAATCCTCAGATCTTTTTTTTTTTTTACTGGAAGCAAATAATATTTCCCAAGCCGACCACTGCGTCGTTGGAACCAACAGGGATTTTGGCAAGTTCTGCTGTCGAAGAACTGTCAGGGAGAAACAAAATTTTTCACCATTTGGCTTCTTGATCCCTCCGTAATCCGGAGAGCGATCCAGTACAGAATAATTATGTCTCCTTCCTACCTAAGGAAACCCAGCATACCGCCATTACTCTGGTGAATTGGTAACGACAATCCTGAATCGCAAACCTCAGGTAAGCCTAATGCGAAAGAAACCATAATTAGGCCTCCTTTCTCCATTTTCAGAGTAGAGAAACCTGCCATGAGAGAAACCCTCATGGATTTTAAGTAGGAAATTTGAGATTTCAGATATAGGATTTGGTCTGACCGAGCTGTCCGGCCTCGGAAGCACAAAAAAGCTTAAATAACAGCTTCTTCTCCTCTTTTTTTTTTTTTTGTGTGTGACTGGGACAGCAGGACAATGACCTGATCCTAATGCAACTCTTGTATTGCGTCACTTACTACCTCCCTGTTCAGAGGAGAATCGGTAAAATCTATTTGAAAAAAATCAGTAAGGGGAAACGTCTGGAAAAACTCCCGTATGTCCCACTAGGGATTCTATCCTTAACTCACTGGTCCATGTCCTTTCCAGGGCTGACTGAAGAGTTTTAGACGTGGTCCCACCGGTGTGGGCTCCCGCAAGATAGATCCAACGTCCTGCGGTGGACGTGGCAGAAAACATAGGACAAGTTCTGCCTGTGAACTTGAAAAAGGTAGCTGACCTCCCACCTCTTTTAACCTTCCTTTACCTGTGAAGAAAAGGGAAACCTTATCCATTTGGTCGAAATGACTTTTTTCCTACAATAATGCGTCCCCAACCGAAGTGAGGTATCCTAGGGCAAGAAGGCAGACTTACTGTACCAGTGGTATCTGCCGCGAGCATATTAACAAAGCCATCACTAAACCAGGCTTCACCTTCATAGGGAAGAGACTCCGCTTCTTCTGGGAGTCAGCACCAGCATCCCCTTGGTGAATCCACAATGCCCTCCTAGGCGAGACCGCCATGGAATTGGCTCGCGAACCCAAAAGTTCCAAATGCCTTGTAGTCGCACGGTAGTATGCTACACTGTTCTAGATATGACCCAACTTAAGGAGTATCCCATCTCTCCCCAGGGTAATTATATTGGATGACAAAGTAACCGACCATTTCTGAACACAAGCACTCCCCCATGCGCATGTAATGCAAGTATAATCAACGTATATAATTAAAATATCACTTAGCTTCCTGTATACGATCCTCTGTGACAGGGCCCCGTGCAGGACAGGGGTCGACTCTCACTTAATTCTATCCACGGCGGGAAAAGAATAAACACTCGGCCTCCTCGTGAGGATTTGAAACCATCTTGTCACGGCTGACCTAGAGCTTTTGCAACAGAGCGACAAGCATATGAGAAGGAATAACTTTACTTCAGCATTCATTATAAACCCTTATGCACATTTAAATACACATATACACACATATATCTATATATATACATATTTTGTCAGGAACAGCAGGGTCCCTAGTGACGTTAATACGTTCTTAATGTCTATAAAACATGTACTGAATGCTGATTTTTGTGGATCTAATCAGGAAACATTATGGTCGACATAAGAAATAGTATTCATGTCGATATCAGGGCGTAGTAACTGGGCAAAATAAAATGTCTCTTTTTTTTTTTGCGACCCCGAGGGGTCTGAGAGAAATATATTATACATATATACATACAGGTACAGATTTGTCAATTTTTTACCCAGTCAGATTTGTTGGTGCCGACAGGGTCACCCACCCACGTCTGTGTCTCCCATATAGTTTTCTCTTTGGAAAAACATACATCTACTGACATGTGGACACTTATTTACATGAACCAAGTACCATCAGATGTCGGCGGTGCCGACTGAGACATTCCCATAGCCGTTTTTTGTGGCAGAGAACTTAGCCTCAGACATGCCGACACACATGTACTAAACACCCACCGACATTACACTGACTCTTTTGTGTCAGGGATACTCAGAAGACGTTTACCAGCTCTTTTACACCATGCTCCCTATCTATTGTGCTTTACTTTTCACATATATTGCACCAAAACACCGTGCCCCCCCCCCCCCCGCCCCCCGTTTTCCACTGTGACCTGTTTAGCAGTGCTTTGGCAGGGCCAGCGTCTCTGTGAGGAGAAAATGGCGCTGGTTAGAGCTGTGAGGGCTAAGCCATGCCCCCTTAATGGCGCGCTTCAGCCCCGCTATTTTCTAGATATTTATACTGGCGGGGGTCTGTATACAGTGCCTATGCACTGTATACCTCTTATGCCAGGATACATAGAAACATAGAATTTGACGGCAGATAAGAACCACTTGGCCCATCTAGTCTGCCCCTTTTTTTTATCCTTTAGGCAATCTCAACCCTTTTTGAACCTTAATTTTTTGTAAGGATATTCATATGCCTATCCCAAGCATGTTTAAGTTGCTCTACAGTCTCAGCCTCTACCACCTCTGATGGGAGACTATTCCACTTATCCACTACCCTTTCTGTGAAGTAATTTTCCCATAAATTTCCCCTGAACCTCCCCCCCTCCAGTCTCAGTGTATGTCCTCGAGTTCTAATATTTCTCTTCCTTTGAAGAATGTTTCCCTCCTGAACTTTGTTAAGACCCTTGATATATTTGAAAGTTTCTATCATGTCCCCCCTTTCCCTTCTCTCCTCCAAACTATACATGTTAAGATCTTTTAGACTTTCCAGGTACGTTTTGTGATGTAGGCCATGCACCATTTTAGTTGCCCTTCTTTGTACACTCTCTAATGTATTTATATCCTTCTGGAGATATGGCCTCCAGAACTGGACACAGTATTCCAGATGGGGCCGCACCAATGACCTATACAGTGGCATTATCACTTCTTTTTTCCTACTACTGATTCCTCTCTCTATGCAACCAAGCATCTGACTTGCCTTTCTCATTGCTTTGTTGCATTTCTTTCCTGCCTTCAAGTCACTTGAAGTAGTGACTCCTAAATCCCTTTCCTCCTCAGTAGTTTCCATTATAGTACCCTTGATACTATATTTAGCCTTTGGATTTTTGAGACCCAAGTGCATGATTTTGCATTTTTTAGCATTAAACTGTAGTTGCCACGTTCTTGACCATTTCTCAAGCCTACCTAGATCATCAATCATTTGTTTTACCCCTCCCGGTGTGTCTACCCTGTTGCATATTTTTGTATCATCTGCAAAAAGGCATACCTTCCCTTCAATACCATCTGCAATGTCACCAACAAAGATATTAAAAAGAACTGGACCAAGTACAGATCCCTCGGGTACTCCACTGGTAACATTTCCCTCCATAGATTGCACTCCATTAACTACAACTGTCTGTTTCCTATCCTGCAACCAGGTTCTTATCCATTTAACTGTTTTATAATCCACCCCCATGCTTTCAAGTTTATTTAGCAGTCTGCGATGTGGGACAGTGTCAAATGCCTTACTAAAGTCTAGATATGCTACATCTACAGCTCGCCCTTGATTCTGCCTTTGCACGTCTGATCACTTTCTTAGCATCCTTCCGTCTGTCAAGATACACCTCTTGGTCATTATTATTTTGAGTCTGTTTGTATTTCCTAAAAGCCATCTTTTTTGCTTTCACACTAGTTGATACTTCTTTTGTGAACCACACTGGCTTCCTTTTCCTGGTGCTTTTCCTAACCCTTTTGATACAAAGATCAGTTGCACTTAGTATTGCACTTTTCAGTTTTTCCAACCTCTCCTGCACTCCTTCCAAGTTCCACCTGTCCGCCAATGAATCACTTAAACATCTCCTCATTTTTGCAAAGTCAGCATTTCTAAAATCCAACACCTTTGTTTTTGTGTGACAGGAGTTGGATCCTGTCTTTATACTAAACCATACTGCTTGATGACCACTGGATCCCAGGTGCGCACCCACATATATGTTGGATATCCTATCACCATTTGTAAGAATTAAATCTAATATTGAATCTTTGCGAGTGGGCTCCGTCACCAATTGCTTGAGAGATGCTCCATGTAAGGAATGTAGAAATTTGCCACTTGTAGCTGAACTTGCAAAAGACCCCTCCCAATTTACATCAGGTGAATTACAGTCTCCCATGATTATGACTTCTCCCTTTAAAGCCATTTTAGTGATGTCCAACAATAGGTTCCTGTCCAAATCCTGCCCCTGGCCTGGTAGTCTATAGATCATCCCAATGCGAATAACATCCTTCTCCCCGGTTTCTATGGTGACCCAAATGGCCTCAGTTTTGTCTTCAATATTTTGTATTAAAGTAGCATTTATGCTTTTTTTCACATACATTGCTACCCCTCCTCCTATTCCTCCTATTCTATCCTTCCTAAATAAATTGTATCCTGGTATAGTTATGTCCCAGTCATGATTTTCATTGCACCATGACTCTGTAATTGCCACAAAATCCAAGCTATCCCTTGTCATTATCGCAATTAGCTCTGGAATTTTGTCTCCTTAGCTCCTAGCATTTGCAAACATATCTTTAAGTATTTTGTCTGTGCATTTGTTATTAGTAGCCATGTCCAGACTGTACAAAATAAATGACAAGTTTAAAGTTGAAATTACCTGTTTGGGGATGTTGCTCAGTGTTTGATATATATATATATATACTAGGTGCTTCATCGCGCCCTACGGGCGCTCTTCACACCGTCGGAAGGGGCTACGCCACCTTAACCCCTGCACGCCTTTCTGGGGAGTTTAATATATGGAGTATTACCTGCATTCCTAGTTTTGTTAGTGTTTGAATATTGCACAATGAAAGGCCTTCCGATGGTGAAGGGGGCGTAGTCCCTTGCAACAGGAAGGGGTTTGGGGAGTGGGGACCGCGGATGGGGCAGGGGGTATGAAGGCGGAAGGGGCTACGCCACCTTAACCCCTGCACGCCTTTCTGGGGTTCAATATATGGAGTACTACCTGCATTCCTAGTTTTGTTAGTGTTTGAATATTGCACAATGAAAGGGCGTCCGATGGTGAAGGGGGCGTAGTCCCTTGCAACAGGAAGGGGTTTGGGGAGTGGGGACCGCGGATGGGGGAGGGGGTATGAAGGCGCTGTGGGTGGGGTAGGAGCAGGGGTGTCGCAGGTGGGGGATGGCAGCTGCAGGGCTGTTGCGGATGGAGGAGGGGTTCTGAAGGCGCTGCAGATGGGGAAGGGGTGGGTGCGGGTGTGCAGTGGACGGGGGAGGTGTCCAGGGGGCGCGGTGGCTGGGGGAGGGGTGGATGTGGGGGTAACGTGGGTGGGGGAGTGGTGGGTGCGGTGCTGTTGCGAATGGTGTAGGCGATGCGGATTGGGAAGGGCCTGCTGCGTGGGTGGGGTAGGGGATCCAAAGGTGCAGCGGGCGGGGGAGAGCCAGATGCGGGGTGTGGCGGATGGGGGAGGGGGTCCAGAGGTGATGTAGGTGGTGGAGGGGCGGGTGGCATAGGGGGTCTGGAGGCGCCGCGGGTGGGTACCGGGGGAGGGGGCCGGGGGGGCGTTGTGTGTGGGGGAGGGGCAGGTGGGGGAGGGGCAGATGCTGGTCTGGATGGGAGAGGGGTTACAGAGGTACTGCGGGTGGGAAAGGGTGTGGCGGGTGGGTAGGAGGTGTGGAGGCGTTGCGGGTGGGAGAGGAGGGGGTGCAGTGAATGGGGTTAGGGGTCCGGAGGAGGGAGGGTCCGTGTGTGTTGAGGTGTGGGGTCCGTAGGCGCTGTGGGTGGGGGTGCCACGGGTGGTGGAGGGACAGGTGTGTGGATTTGCGGTGGATGGGGGAGGGGGTCTGGAGGTGCTGCAGGTGGTGGAGGGGTGTGTGCGCGGGTGGGATAGGGGGTGGGTGCGGGGGTGCAGCGGATGGTGGAGGTGGTCCGGGAGTGTGGGAGAGGTGAGGTGCTGTGGGTGGGGGAGAGGCGGGTGAGTGGCTGTTGCGGATGAGGGAGGGGTTCCGGAGGCGCTGCAGGGTGGAAGGGTGCAGGTGTTGCGGGTGAGGTAGGGGGCCTAGAGGCGCTGCGGGTGGGGGTGCGGCGGATGGGGAGGGGCTGCAGGTGGTGGAGGAGCGGGTGGTGTAGGAGGTCCGGAGGTGCAGTGGGTGGTGGAGGGGTGGGTGCTGAGGGTGGGGTAGTGGGTCCGAAGGTGTTGCGGTTGCTGGAGAGGTGGGGGTGTAGGGGATGGGTCAGTGGGTGCAGCGGATGGGGGAGGGGTGAGTGCGGGGGTTCAGCGGATGGGGAGGGGGTCAGGGGATGCGGGAGGGGTGGGGGTGCTGTGGGATGGGGAGGCGGGTGAGGGGCTGTTGCGGATGGGGGAGGGGTTCCAGAGGCGCTGCTGGTGGAGAAGGGTGCAGGTGTTGCAGGTGAGGTAGGGGGCCTGGAGGCGCTGCGGGTGGGGGAGGGAGGGAGGGGGGTGAGGGTGCGGTGGATCGGGAGGGGCTGTAGGTGGTGGAGGACCAGGTGGTGTAGGGGGTCCGCAGGTGGAGTGGTTGGTGGTGGGGTGAGTGCTTCGGGTGGGGTAGTGGGACCGAAAGTGTTGCGGTTGCTGGCGAGGTGGGGGTGCAGGGGATGGGTCCGGGGGTGCAGCGGATGGGGGAGTGGGGGAGGGGCTGCTGCAGATGGGGGAGGGGTTTGGAAGACACTGCGGGTGGGGTAGGGGGTCCGAAGGCGCAGTGGGTGGGGGTGCCACGGGTGGTGGAGGGGCAGGTGCGGGGGTTTGCGGGGGATGGGGAGGGGTCCAGGGGCGCTGCAGGTGGTGGAGGGGCAGATATTAGTGCACATAGTCTCTGTGGTAGTTAGTGAGGGTTGGTGATGGTGTAAGAGGGGTGAAGGCCAGTACACAGACAGGCAGTTAGAGAGCAGGATGAGGGTGACAGGGCATAGTGACGTGGAGTACTTAGCAGATATAGGGGTGGGCTACAGGTGTGATGTCACAGTGTGTGTACCTTTGCTCTCATGTGTGAGGTATGTGAGGTATATGTGAGGTATGTGTGAGGTAAGGATTTGCGGGTCGTGGTGGCCACTAACCTCCTGGCTGCTGCTGTGAGATGGTGACTGCAGAGGGAGGGAGCTCAGACCCAGCAGCAATGGGTCGTGGTCAGCATTCCTTCCTGGCCCCGTTCCGCCGCACACTGTCCGCCCCGTCTGACTGGCGTCATTCCTCCATCCTGCCTGGCAGCGTCAGCTGCTGTGATCGCGGAGCATAGGTAAGCGTCCGGAGCCCTGTGGGCGGGCAGGCATGATGTTTCCCTGGAGAGGTGCGGCGCGCGTCCTTAGGCTGCAGACGGAGGGAGCTCCGGCCCAGCAGCAATGTTGATTAGTGCGTGTCCCGTCCTGGCGCTGTCCCGCTGCACATGCTCCGCACCGCTTGCCGCTGAGCATGGCAGCCCTTGTGTGTATGCTGCAGATGCTGATCTAGCGGTGCCTGAGCTAGCGCCCTCTCCCTGGGGTGTGGGTGTCAGGTGGCAGGTATGGTGTGTAGGTGGGAGAGGAGCTGCGGGCGGTGACTCGCTGCCTGCAAGTACCCTCCATATCAGCGCTGTTCCCCTCCCTGCAGATAGTGTCAGTGGCCGTGGTGTACTTTTGCTACTGGTGGCCAGGGCCGGTGCTAGGGTGTTCGGCGCCCCCCTGCAAACTATGAATTTTGCGCCCTCCCTTATTCCTTTGTTGTGCATCGGGAAAAGTGGTGTGGTCTCACAACTAAGGGGCATGGCCACACAATAGTACCCCCATTTAAAATTACGCCACAATGTAGCACAATCTTATTCATCTTATACGTAATGCCCCACCCGTAGTAGTAGCGTCCTTATACGTAATGCCCCACCCGTAGTAGTAGCGTCCATATACGTAATGCCCCCCCAATAGTAGTAGTGTCCTTATACATAATGCCCCCCCAGTAGTAGTAGCAGTTATATGTAATGCTCCCCAACAGTAATAGTAGCGTCCTTATACATAATGCCCCCCCAGTAGTAGTAGCATCCTTATACATAATGCCCCCCCAGTAGTAGTAGCGTCCTTATACATAATGCCCCAATAGTAGTAGTGTCCTTATACATAATGCCCCCCCAGTAGTAGTAGCAGTTATATGTAATGCCCCACAACAGTAATAGTAGCATCCTTATACGTAATGCCCCACCCGTAGTAGTAGCGTCCTTATACGTAATGCCCCCCAGTAGTAGTAGCAGTTAACAGTAATAGTAGCGTCCTTATACGTAATGCCACCCCTGTAGTAGTAGCATCCTTATACATAATGTGCCCCCAGTAGTAGTACCGTCCTTATACATAATGCCCCCCCAGTAGTAGTAGCATCCTTACATGTAATGCCCTTCCAGTAGTAGTAGCACCGTCCTTATACATAATGCCCCCCAGAAGTAAGAGTCCTTATACATAATGCCCCCCCAGTAGTAGCGTCCTTATATGTAATGCCCCCCAGTATTAGTAGCCTCCTTATACGTAATGCCCCCCTATAGTAGTAGCGTCCTTATACGTAATGCCCCCCCATAGTAGTAGCGTCCTTATATGTAATGCCCCCCCTATAGTAGTAGCGTCCTTATACGTAATGCCACCCCATAGTAGTAGCGTCCTTATACGTAATGCCCCCCCTATAGTAGTAGCGTCCTTATACGTAATGCCCCCCCTATAGTAGTAGCGTCCTTATACATAATGCCCCCCCTATAGTAGTAGCGTCCTTGCATGTAATGGCCCACCCAGCAGTGGCGTCCATAAAGTGCGCACACACAGACATACCTCACACACACATAATTCACACATATATACAAACACACACACCCCACCATATATATACACACACACACACACACACACACACACACACACACACCCCACCCCCACTATATACACACACACACACACACACACACACACACACCCCACCATATACACACACACACACACACACACACACACACACACACACACACACACACATTTCTCTCTCACCCTCCACTTACCAAGTCTGGCTGGCCGTCACTGCAATGCTGATTCCACCATTGTTCAGCTGTCTGGTCCCGTGTAGCTCCGCCCCACTATTCCGTGTAGCTCCTCCCCCTCGTGATGCCGTAGCTCCGCCCCCTTTTCGGGACCCGCACTGCACAGCACACAGCCCGCTGTCACAGGTGATTGGGGGGGGGGGGAGGACAGGCACAGCAGCCGGCAGCTAGTGGCCATCCTCACCTCCTATACTGTAAGGTAGGGTCTTGCACCTGACTGCTGCTGGCGCTGGATATGGGGTAGCTCCCTGCAGCAGATGCAGTTGACTCCGCCCAGCGTTACGAGCACAGAGTCACAGACTAAGGCAAATATATAGGAGATATATATATATATATATATATATATATATATATATATAAAAATTTTACTAATCAGGAATCACACTGTGTCCTTAACACCATGAATACACCTCCCTAAATGTAAAGATATAGTACACCTGACCACAATGACCAAATGATCAAAGGAGGTAAACACCGGAGAGCATGCAATAATAAACTATGTTTCACTGGTCAACTTCCCCACACATGCAATGCCAATTACAAGCCAATCATTATTTCAAAAAACATACACGAGTTTGCATAAGAGAGAGCTCCAGTGAGCAGTTTGTGGATGTCTTTTCATAGTGTAAAAAGACAGATAACATTGGTACAGGTGAGAATTCAGATGGTTTTGGTAAGCTATAGACATAGATTTGAGTAGTTGCGGATGAAGTGGAATGGTCTTGCAGCGTTCCTATCACAGATGTAAGTTATAAGTATGGGTTACTCAGGCTGGAGTAGTTTGATGAAAGCTGTCCTTTAGTGGCCCAGATTATGGAATGATTGTTTTCCTTCTGTTTTCCTTCGGTTGAACGTCGGTGTAACGTCGAAATTATTTTTAAACTTGTAGTTATCCTTTGAATAATGTCCTTCGAAGTAATGGCCCACAAGCCTACGGCCCAAGCCTTCCTGATGCACTTTAAGTAATGGACCAATCATGTGAATACACTGATTACATCCAAACTCCAATGAACCCTCCCCCAGCAATGACTAGTAATAAAACACTCTTAAAAAAACAAACAAACCAACCAACTGAGATTTATCACAGTCATGCCCTCATGCCTATACTCAGGAGATAACATTCCAATTTATCAATAGCAACCCATTATGTGCATAAGCAATCTAATATAAAAGCAGATGCCTTATGCCTATAGCAATGCTATAATTCTTAACACCCAATTTGCTAATTAC
Organism: Pseudophryne corroboree; assembly: GCF_028390025.1. Taxonomy (NCBI): domain Eukaryota; kingdom Metazoa; phylum Chordata; class Amphibia; order Anura; family Myobatrachidae; genus Pseudophryne; species Pseudophryne corroboree. The sequence goes on along the minus strand of NC_086444.1, from coordinate 129,550,883 downwards.
TATTTCAGTGCAATCAGTAATGATAATCTGCAGCTCTCATTTACAATAAACCTAGACAAGTATATATTCACAAGCAGTTATTTGAGTGCAATGTTCTGCAGGAGTGTAGTAGATGGATAGATAGGGAGGTTTTATTGCTGCCCAGGGCGCCCCCCCTGCACCCTGCACCATTGTAGTGCCGCTTGTATGTGGGAGCAATGGTACCTCAGAGACCGTGAAGTCTTCTGCCGTCTTAACTAAAGTTTTCTTGCCTTCTTTTACTCACCCGGCTTCTTTCTTCTGGCTCTGTGAGGGGGACGACGGCGCGGCTCCGGGAACGAGCAGCTAGGCGAACCAAGTGATTAGATCCTCTGGAGCTGATGGTGTCCAGTAGCCTAATAAGCAGAGCCTTTAAACTCACAGAAGGTCTGCTTCTCTCCCCTCAGTCCCACGATGCAGGGAGCCTGTTGCCAGCAGTGCTCCCTGAAAATATTAAACCTAACATAAAGTATTTTCCGAGAAATTCAGGAGAGCTCCTCAGTGTGTGACCAGTCTCTCTGGCCACAGAATCTAACTGGAGTCTGGAGGAGGGGCATAGACGGGGGAGCCAGTTCACACCCCTTTTAAAGTCTTAAAGTGCCCATGTCTCCTGCGGATCCCGTCTATACCCCATGGTCCTTTTGGAGTGCCCAGCATCCTCTAGCACGTATGAGAAAAATAACTGTGGATCACTTGCGGGTGGTGTTTGACCACTGGTGCAACAAATGAACCGATCATGACGACAAGGCAGCTACCTCTGATTGACTGAATGGGTGTGAATTCCTCCCACTAATACATGGCTGCTGTGATCTATTACACATTATTACAGTGATATTTGCAATCAGACTCCAGCAATAAAGTATATTCTCATTTCATCTTATGGTGTAAAACATACCTAGCAACTGTCCCGATTTTCGCAGGACAATCCCATTTTTTTGTCCCAGCCGCAGGCTGCATTTTCCGACGGTGAAGGGGGGGGGGGGGCGGGGTTTGGAGGCCTCCTGTCACTTAATGCTCTGTTAAGCAGAGCGGCGGAGAATAGATGCTGTGAGCATGCGGCGCGCTGGCCATGTCTCCACAGTGATGAAAATGGGGGCATTCCCACTAAGCCACACCTCTTTGGTAGATGACACACCCTCTTTTGCATAGGTCATGCCCCTTTTGAGGCGCACGCCAGAGGCAAGACTGCTCAAACTGCATGCAGTGTGAGCTATTTATCCACCAGGGTATGCAATCATATCATACACATTCAGTAATGTATGGTTCAGAATGTTGGACAACTTTGTTGTCAGACGTGCAAAGGCAGAAGCTGAGGAGAAAATGGCCCAGTCAGTAGATAAAGGGGGCAAAACTTTTTTTAAGTATATAAGTGAAAGGAGAAAATCAAATGGAGGAATAATAAGACTTAAGACAGAGAGTGGGCATTTGGTGGAGGGAGACAAGGCAATAGCAGATCACCTAAATAATTATTTTTGCTCAGTATTTACTACAGAAGAAGGGATGGGGCCACAGTTAAATTGCAAGGACATTCATAAAAATAAGGTAGATGAAAATACATTTACAGAGGAGAAGGTCCTAACAGAACTTTCAAAACTAAAAGTGGACAAATCAATGGGACCAGATGGAATACACCCAAGGTTGCTCAAAGAGCTAAAAGATGTCCTGGTTACACCTTTAACAGAATTATTTAACCAGTCACTAAATACAGGTGATATTCCAGAGGACTGGAAAAGAGCAAATGTAGTTCCACTGCACAAAAGTGGAAGCAAGGAAGAAGCAAGTAACTACAGACCAGTAAGCCTTACATCAGTAGTAGGGAAAGTAATGGAAAAACTATTAAAAGAAAGAGTAGTGGAATATCTTAAATCGAACAACTTACAGGATCCAAAACAGCATGGATTTACTGGTGGGAGATCATGCCAAACAAATCTTATTGACTTTTTTGACTCTGTGATGAAAATAATAGATCAAGGGGGAGCTGTAGATGTAGCATATCTAGACTTTAGTAAGGCATTTGACACTGTCCCACATCACAGACTGCTAAATAAACTTGAAAGCCTGGGGTGGATTATAAATTAGTGAAATGGATAAGAACCTGGTTGCAGGATAGGAAACAGACAGTTGTAGTTAATGGAGTGCAATCTATGGAGGGAAATGTTACCAGTGGAGTACCCCAGGGATCTGTACTAGGTCCAGTTCTCTTTAATATCTTTGTTGGTGACATTGCAGATGGTATTGAAGGGAAGATATGCCTTTTTGCAGATGATACAAAGATATGCAACAGGGTAGACACACCGGGAGGGGTCAAACAAATGATTGATGACCTAGGTAGGCTTGAGAAATGGTCAAGAACGTGGCAACTACAGTTTAATGCTAAAAAATGCAAAATCATGCACTTGGGTCTCAAAAACCCAAAGGCTAAGTATAGTATCAAGGGTACTATAATGGAAACTACTGAGGAGGAAAGAGATTTAGGAGTCACTATTTCAAGTGACTTGAAGGCAGGAAAGCAATGCAACAAAGCAATGAGAAAGGCAAGTCAGATGCTTGGTTGCATTGGGAGAGGAATCAGTAGCAGGAAAAAAGAAGTGATAATGCCACTGTATAGGTCATTGGTAAGGCCCCATCTGGAATACTGTGTCCAGTTCTGGAGACCCTATCTCCAGAAGGATATAAATACATTAGAGAGTGTACAAAGAAGGGCAACTAAAATGGTGCATGGCCTACATCACAAAACTTACCCGGAAAGGCTAAAAGATCTTAACATGTATAGTTTGGAGGAGAGAAGGGAAAGGGGAGACATGATAGAAACTTTCAAATATATAAAGGGTCTTAACAAAGTTCAGGAGGGAAACATTCTTCAAAGGAAAAGAAGTATTAGAACTCGAGGGCATACATTGAGACTGGAGGGGGGGAGGTTCAGGGGAAATTTAAGGAAAAATTACTTCACAGAAAGGGTAGTGGATAAGTGGAATAGCCTCCCATCAGAGGTGGTAGAGGCTAAGACTGTAGGGCAATTTAAACATGCTTGGGACAGGCATATGAATATCCTTACAAAGAATCAAGGTTAAAAAAGGGTTGAGATTGCCTAAAGGATAAAATAAAAAAGGGGCAGACTAGATGGGCCAAGTGGTTCTTATCTGCCGTCAAATTCTATGTTTCTATGTTTTGTTCAGAACATCGACATGTTCATAATATAAACATGGTTGTGTACATTATGAACATTTGAGTGTCAGCCATAGGTGCTGAAAAATATTTGAGAGGTGCCAGTCAAAGTACTGGGAAGGAGGGCATAGTGTGGCCACCATCTACAGTTCATACGGGCACTGTCCGGATGGAGACAATACCCTTTTCAGCTGCTCCACCTCCTCCCTCCCCACAGTCCTTTTCCGCCTGCCTTCAAGGCCCTACTCCCCCCTGCACGCAACTCCAGCCCCTACAGTGTATGGCTAGTTACTGTGGGCAGGCCCCTCCTCTTGAGCCATTACTGTGCCCTTCTCACCTCCAACTACATATGTTCCTCACCTCTTCCCTCTCAGCTCCCCTTTGTCCTCCCTCTCTTTCCTCAAAGCATCCCCTGACACATATACAAACGCAGGGGGATTTCCGGTTGCCTGGAAACCCCCCTTCTCCTGGCAAGTGGCTCAAATTATCAATGACATATAATGCTGCCACCACAACATGCAGTTGAAGGGACAGAGCAGAAATACTGTTCATTCCCGGTGGTAGCAGCTTCCTTTACCAAGTTTGCTGTGTGTGTGGATCTGAGTCCTCAATCACTGCACTGGACCAGAGAGTAGCTACCAGGGAGAAGAGACAGGAGAAGTACCATGAGGTGGGAGAATGTGTGCTTAGAAAGTGTAGTACTGATTCTATTGCTGTATGTTTGTGGTTTTTATTTATTATTTAAATATGTTTGATACAGGCTATACTATAGAACATCTATAGTGTGTTAAATATTAATACTGTATTCCATACAGTATCCAGTGTATAAAAAGACCAATGTTTACATTAATATCCAGGGTCGTTACTAGTTTGCTCTCCCAGACTCCCGCATTTGCACCAATGTTCTGCAGAGTGGTAGATTGTGGAATGCATTTGGAAACCTCCCTCTAGAAATCCTGCGTTTGCCACTGTGACCCCCCCCCCCCCCCCTATTTCCAAACGGGCTCAGCTGAATATGTACCATGTAGAGTCTCAGCCAGAGTGTGGGCTATGAGTGGATTCTGTCTCTTTGTCTTCTACATAAAGTCACTCATATGTTACGGTTATGTTTTGGTGACATATTTATTATACACATTTTGTTAGAAATCACCCGGATAATTGAGATACTTAAAATGTTAGTATTACAGGGGTTCCACAACTATCTGCTGTGCATTCCCTGTTTCCCATCTTTGTCATCAGGTAGGTGATGTGGCGGGTAAGTCCAGCTACCCTTGATGGGGTGACATTGAGCGATTTAGGGGTGCCAAAATAATATTATACCCCCCCCAACCAAAAATGTTGTGGCGCCCCTGGTGTCAGAGTGACAGTTCGGATTAGGCTGCTGTTAGGGTTACAATTAAATAGCACTGTTGAAATTCTTATTGTTGACACGCATGATGTCGGCATTATGGCAGTATCAACATTGTGAATGTCAACACTGATACCCTGTTCACACTGTGTTGAACATGTTGACATTCTCGTATCTAATTCTCTTTTGTATACCACACCCATCAACCAGGACCTATTAAGGAGCCATTTTAAAGTAGAAATAATTAATAACTAAGGAGAAAAAAACATTAATATACTTATGGGGGAATAATTATTTAATGAACGTATTATTGGTGGCAATTTAATACTATTTAAAGCCATGTTTAATGGATAGCAATCTTGATGGCTAGATTATTTTCTGGTGTTTTTTCCGGCAAAATGAATAAAAATGCCGACAAGCTGGCTTTAAAACCACCGCAAATCACCAAACATGACCAGTGATTTCCATTCCACTACATCTGGAGGTTTGGATTTAAACATTCCCCATGGTTCCTGCAAGTTTGAGCTAGTTGCTAAAATCAGTACCTACTAGGAGCCGGATATAATGAACTACGAGTTGTCCGGAGGTGCTGGTTCCCAGACGAACCCAGACAATTTTTTAAAGTGGCAATCATTTATAAGGCAAAACCATGACTTATAAATGATTTCCACCTTAAAAAAAATCTGTGTGTTCGGCTAGGGAACCCACACCTCCAGCCAACTTGGACTTCATTACATCCGGCCCCAGGTGTTAAACCATTAAAAAAATGGACAAAAGACGAAAATGACTAGTGGGACAACACACAGAGGGAGATGTACTAAGCTTGAAAAGTGATACATTTCACGGTGATAAAGTACCAGTCAATCAGTTCCTAACTGCGATGTTACAGGCTGGGGGAGCAGATGTATTAAGCCTGGAGAAGGCATAAAGAAGCGATAAAGCGGCCAATCAGCTCAAAAAAATGACAGTTAGGAGCTGGTTGGTTGTACTTTATCTCCGTGAAATGTATCACTATTCAAGGCTTAGTACATCTGGCCCAGATTTTGCATGGCACTGCTTTGCATTCATTCAAATTTGTAAATAGAACTTTTTTTTAGAAATACAACAGATTATTTCATGTTTATGTACATAAACATGTTACAAAACTGGTTTTGTATTACACTGCAATTTTACTTCTATATCATATTTGTTTGCCAAAACTGATGTTAAATTGATTTTATCTTTCAAGACTGAATTTCTGGCCCAACTGCAAATTATGTGCAACCAGAGACCAAAATTACTTATCGTAGTGTACAAAATCAATTGTCTTGCCTGCCACAATACATTTTTTTTATATAATTGGTTTTGTAATCAAAATATACTGTTGACAAATAGCACCACATACTGCTGTAACGTATATTTACAACATGAACTTTGTAGCATATGGCAAAGTACATTACACAGCATACCCCATACTGTGATTGTGGGTGGTCATTTTGTTTTGTTTTGTTGTTCTGTTTGTGAGCTTCAAAACGATTCATTGAATTTGATTGGGTATGGCAGAAAGCAAGGTAGTACGATGTCATCGCTTGATCCGAAAGTTCAGACGCTAGAGCAATGCATTATCATGAGGTCAATCAAAAATTGTTTATTGATCTGATCATTCGTCAGTAGCACCAAATGGCCAATTTGCATCAATAGGTTTATTCCCATCTGGATAGCAGCCCTTAGCCATACTTGGCAACCTGATTAGGAATAGGTGTTGCATGTCTGTGCAGGTGTTGATATTGCAGAGTTATATAGGCAGATGACTCAAACTATGAGCAGCCCACCAAAACCAATGGTGTTGATTTATTGATAGATAGCAGGTACAGTTGTACTCACTGTTACATGTCAACTGGTGATGGAGTGCCCCTTACGGTGGGTGTCATGCAGCTCCAGGGCCAAATAGTGTACAGTATGTAGGCACTGGGTAGTGCTGCAGGAACAATGGAATCATTGTGGATTGCAGGTAATCACAGGAGCTAAGTGGTAGACAGTTATCTTTCTCTGTGATATTCTAACACAGTGTCTCACATTGTTCCAAGATGGCTCCACATGCTTGGTAGAGATCTCGGTGGCCATCTTGGCATAAGGCATGAAGCCTTCCTGGCAAACAGGAACATTGGCGTTTTTGCACTAGTGCACTCCTTTTCCAACAATAGGCACCCCCCATATTATAGGGAGCTAAAAAAAAAAAAAACTTCTTTGCCTTAAATTCAGTATGTTATTCTTGCAGAACTGAATTAATGGAAATTATATGAAATAAAAAATGTCCAGATTTGCTCAAATATGTGCAACTGGAGAACTGTGTGCTAAACAAAAACCATCTCCACAAGACAAACAAAATTCATGAATGAGACCCAAAAAAGAGTCTTCATAAGGGTAAGAAGCAATTATAATAAGTAGTCAAACAACAAAGAGTATTTCTCCACTCTTAGCCATAACCCTTTTGTGTAATCAGTCTGGAGGTTCAGATGGCAAAGACTTAAGGATATCTCTGTCTGACACTGATAAATACCTCATTAGTATACATATATCACCAGGGATAGACTCCGTACAGCAGAGACTGATTACATGGAAACTGTTCCGTTTAATAGATTAAGGTTTTGTAAATCAGGCACAATCTGCTTACAGGGCCAATGACCTTGAGCAGTTTACGTAATTAAGTAAAAGATATAGAAATAAATAATACTTATTCTTACTGGATACAGATGATTGTATTCCCCAATGAGCATGTATGAAAGTTCTATTGGGTCACCAGATACTCTGCCTGATTTCGCCTCAGGAGTAAACCAAATAAGAAGGTGCTAATTTGCATGTTGCACCACAGGAGGATGGAATATAAAGTGTGTGAATAGATTAAGGGACTGTATACCTCTGATTATGGGCAAATATGCCCATTTTTTGTGTACATGCTTCTTTAAAGCAACATGCACCCAATCTGTTTCCAACTCAGCATCAGCACTTTACAGTTGAGGTAGGAGTAAGACCTAGAGTTGAGATAGGAGTAGGACCTAGAGTTAAGATAGGAGTAAGACCTAGAGTTGAGATAGGAGTAGGACCTAGAGTTAAGATAGGAGTAAGACCTAGAGTTGAGATAGGAGTAGGACCTAACTAAACTCTAAACTGCAGTTTAAAAATAAACTTGCTCAGTGTTTATGTGCTTCATGCAAAAGCCGCCAGTATATTCCCTGCATGTAGGAAATTATTTGTTCAAGTGCCAATTTGCACCTTTAGCTGGGCTTGCTGTATATTTTCCAACATTTTGTTGCCCCTCTCTGGAAGGACCCCAGAGAGGAGATTTAGCTGGCCACATTATTATGCCCCACCGCCGTTGTGCAAAAATACCTCCCCTCCCTAGAAAATGTATGAAAAATAGAGCTCTAACACTCCCCTTCCCCCCTTCATCTTGTAGACAGGGGAGACTGCGGGTGAGAATAGAGGGAAAGAGGTCAAGGGTGGGGAGGTAGAGTTGAGTGTCATCAGTGTACAGATGGTATTGTAGGCCTAAGGAGCTGATTAAATAAATTCATCTCTTTTAATAAAATAGATTTTAGCAGAATGTACAAATTCTTTTCTAACCACAATTGGGAATAGGACAGATTGAGCCTATTGTACAAACTAAGAGATAAACCTTCCATAGAACTTACTGTGGAATACAACCCAACACCACCATAAATCATGGCTTTGAAACATCTCTATCTGCAAACTAAGATAAGCTTCATCATTTGCCAGGCTGTATAGACTTAGGAAAACATGATACAGCGAAAGGGCAACCACATTTAATTACAGTGGACATGTATTAATGTATCCATCTCCTGCGGGACTAGAGGACTTTTTATGTGAATCTGTCCCCTCTGATCCCTGTGGCTATGACCCCAGCTACAAAGTAACTAAGAAAGAAATCTGCTTCCTCTGCAACAGCAACTGTGCTACATAAATGGTAGAACAACGCCTCGCACTGTGTGGTTCGGACATTGTAGCAGCCGTTTCATAATGTAAATGGAGCATCTTGACCTTTGGGCTGCACATATTACTTTATTAGCCTCTGTGCAGCACCAAATGTTCAATATTAAGCTGTGTTATAAAGAAATGAGATTCAACATACAGTGCATCTGGAAAGTATTTACAGCGCTTCACTTTTTCCACATATTGTTATGTTACAGCCTTATTCCAAAATGGAATAAATTCATTTTTTCCCCTCAAAATTCTACACGCAATACCCCATAATGACAATGTGGAAAAAGTTTTTTTTTTTTGAGATTTTTGCAAATTTATTAAAAATAAAAAACTAAGAAATCACATGTACACAAGTATTCACAGCCTTTACCACGTAGCTCAAAATTTAACTCAGGTGCATACTGTTTCCACTGATCATCCTTGAGATGTTCCTACAGCTTAATTGGAGTCCACCTGTGGTAAATTCAGTTGATTGCACATGATTTGGAAAGGACACACCTGTCTATATAAGGTTCCACACTTGGCAGTGCATATCTGAGCACAAACCAAGCATGAAGACAAAGGAATTGTCTGTAGACCTCCAAGACAGGATTGTCTCGAGGCACAAATCTGGGGAAGGGTACAGAGAAATATCTGCTGCTTTGAAGGTCCCAATGAGCACAGTGGCCTCCATCATCCGTAAGTGGAAGAAGTTTGGAACCAGCAGGACTCGTCCTAGAGCTGGCCATCTAAACTGCAGGGGTGAAGGGCCCTAGTCAGGGAGGTGACCAAGAACCCAATGGTCACTCTGTCAGAGCCACTGAAGGACTCTCAGACCATGAGAAACAAAATTCTCTGATCTGATGAGACAAAGATTGAACTCTTTGGCGTGAATGTCAGGTGTCCTGTTTGGAGGAAACCAGGCAACGCTCATCACCAGGCCAATACCATCCCTACAGTGAACCGTGATGGAGGCAGCATCATGCTGTGGGGATGTTTTTCAGCGGCAGGAACTGGGAGACTAGTCAGGATAGAGGGAAAGATGCATGCAGCAATGTACAGAGACCTGCTCCAGAGCGCTCTTAACCTTAGACTGGTGCGACGGTTCATCTTTCAGCAGGACAACGACCCTAAGTACACAGCCAAGATATCAAAGGAGTGGCTTCAGGACAACTCTGTGAAAGTCCTTGAGTGGCCCGGCCAGAGCCCAGACTTGAATCCGATTGAACATCTCTGGAGAGATCTGAAAATGGCTGTGCACTGACGCTTCCCATCCAACCCGATGGAGCTTGAGAGGTGCTGCAAAGAGGAATGGGCAAAACTGCCCGAAGATAGGTGTGCCTAGCTTGTGGCATTATTTTCAAAAAGACTTGAGGCTGTAATTGGGGCCAAAGGTGCGAATACTTGTGTACATGTGATTGCTTAGTTTTTTATCTTTAATAAATTGGTAAAATCTCAAAAAAACTTTTTTCACATTGTCATTATGGGGTATTGGGGGTCATTCCGACCCGATCGCTCGCTGCAGTTTGTCGCAGCGCAGCGATCGGGTTGGAACTGCACATTTGCTGGCGACGCAGTGCGCCAGCGCATGGCAGCCGTTGTTGCCTAGCGATCGCCTCTGGGGCAGAGGCAGTCACTGGGCGGGAGGGGGCTGGAACGTGGTGTTAAGCCGCCATTTAGGGGGAGCGGTCCAGCCAACGCAGGCGTGGCTGGACCGTTGGGGGTGGGGGCTGCGGCGGCTGCGTGACGTCACACACAGCCGCTGCGGGCCGGTGAGCGATGAGTAGCTCCCGGACAGCACGCTAAAGCTGCGCTGGTCGGGAGCTACTATTGAAGTGCAAAGGCAACGTCGCTGTGCGATACCTTTGCACTTCTGCGGGGGGGGGGTTTACCGGCACTGACATGCGGGGCGGGATAGCCCTATGCCGGGTGCCCCCCCCCCCCCCCCAGCATGTCAGTGTGAATGATCGTAGCTGTGCTAAATTTAGCACAGCTACGATCAACTCGGAATGACCCCTATTGTGTGTAGCATTTTGAGGGAAAAAATTAATTTATTCCATTTTGGAATAAGGATGTAACATAACAAAATGTGGAAAAAGTGAAGCGCTGTGAATACTTTCCAGATGCACTGTAATGTATTATTACAATGTTTGCATTTTCTAGTGAAATAATATAGAATTTATATAAGGTAGCAAAATATAATAGTCTGGAGATTTTTCTTATGGTGCATTAATATACATTCAGAGACCTATAGGTCTTAGAAACAGTAGAAAATAAGGTACCAGTATGTGGGGCTACACAGATCTGTTTTTGCAGATGTAACATGTACATGTAGGGATGCAGTCAGGAGTCCGACAGTCAGAATACCATCAGTGGAATGGCAACGGTTAGAATCCCAACGGATCCTGACCGTAAGTATTAGAGTTAGGGGGAGGCATTAGGGGGTGGGTTAGGGTTAAGCTGCTCGGGGGAGGGGGTGGGTGGCGGTTAGGCTGCATGGGGGGCAGATAGGGGTAGGGGGTGGAAGGGAACGGTTAGGGCTAGGCTGTGGGAGGGAAATGGATATACGAGGGCCTTTATTTATTATTAACAGTTTCTTATATAGCGCAGCAAATTCCGTTGCGCTTTACAACTGGACACAATTAGATGACAAAACTGGGTAAAAACAAACAGTCATAGAGGTAGGAGGGCCCTGCTCGCAAGCTTACAATGTATGGGAAAATAGGCATGGATACATAAGGATAGGTGCTATTTATTGCATAATTGTCCACCAGATTGTAAAGGTTCTGGTCGGCTGCGTGAAGATTGTAAAGGTTCTGGTGGGCATTCATTAGTGTAATGAATGGTGAATAGGGGTCTCAGCAAGAAGGTTTGATTTGCTGGTGACAGATTACAGAAGGATTGATTGACAAGCCAGGACTGAAATACCAGCGGACTGAGAAAAAGCCAATACAGATCAACAGAAGGAAGTCATAACAAATTGAGGAATTATCAGATTCAGATCCAAAGCCATAAGGCAGAGAAATTGTGAGGAACAGCCTAAAGAGGAAATACACAGGAGCAGAATACAGAAGCTCAGGAATGATGAAGCATACGTAAGATAATACTCTGGCACAGATCTATGTTCAAAGAAGCTTTCGATAGACAGCCCAGTGTGAAGTAGTCAGCCTTGGTGACATCAGCCCCTTTAAATTCACAGCTGAGCTGGTCTACTCCTCCTACCGTACGGGATCTACACAGGACACATCAAGAGTGGTGGAGCAAGGCGGGAACAGCAGTGGCTGCAGGACCTGGTAAGAGGGCCCCAGACAACAGTCTGGGGCCCTCTTACCTTTACTCTCATTATTTTTATCCCTGTCTTTTCTCCATCATCTCCATGCTTCAACCATCCCCATGTTCTCTAAATTTTACATTCTTCCACAGTTAGAAACAGCGATTAGGTCAGGAAAGTTGCGGTCTATGTGAAAGTATTTCATTTATAGATAAATTCAGGAAAGCGTTGTCGGAAAAGGATAATTTTATTACTATTGCTGGAAGCCCTGTTTACTTGCATTTTTGTATAATACATTAAGCACAAAGTATTTTTCAAATAGTGGATCTACAGTATGAGTAAGACTCTTCAGAAAGGTCAGATATGAGTACGAATGTTAGGCAGATGCTTATAGGAAGTCAGACGTCTTATGGAACTGAGTTTTGTTTTTTCATATAGAACTTCTGTGCGTAGAATAGTTAGGCAACTTGTGTTCACATTGTAAATCCCCTCATGAAGCATCAGAGGATCTTCTTTGAATGGCTTTCCTTCACTTTACTCACTTTATTGGCACATATGGCCATAACACGCAGAAAACCGATCCAGGAATCTAGGCAGTCTCGGTGGCATGAGGTATAGGGTGGTACTGATTACCTGATCCCGCACTTTTTGGAGAGGCCCGACATGGGCCTGGGTCAGCTGCTGAGGGAGACAAATGTTGATGCATTGTACTTAGTATTTTCAATTGTTTTGGCGGAGCATATTTGGCTATCCTCCCCAGTACCCAGGCCCCATTCAGCTCTCAACGGCCCTGGGCACTGTTATGGAGCACAGCTTTTGCACTATAGAGTGTTTGCTTTGCGCTTAATAAATTATCTCCACCATTCTTACATTTATTAACAGTCATCTTCAAACACCAAGAGGGAAGATATCTTCATGGAGATGCAAGCCACATTACATTGTAACAATGATGGAGTTTAAGTGCAATTCAGCGGATTTAGTTGATGATTGCCAGATCTGTTTGGAAAATGTATGGAGGACATGGGAGAGGAGATAATATATAATTCAGAGAAAAAATTAATTAGATTGTAATTGGCTGCTGAGAAGGAAGAGGAGGAGGTAATTCCCAAAGGAGCCTTTGAGTCTAGATCTTTTCCCTTCATTGATATCCATCAATTTGTCAATGAAAAATTTTACGATGATTCACTTACATCTGGGAAAACAGAATCCATCCTCCCAAGACAGCAACCAGTTTACAGCTGCAGTGAAAGGCAACAAAGAAATATATGTTGGCCAAGGAGATGTGCCACTGCTTTAGCTATAATGTTAGTAACTGTATCTACTATTGTCACCTCTACCTCTGACGTGTGGTTTTAACATGCATGATAAAAGTTTGCCCATAGGCAAATGAGGCTAAACAGAGTATAAACAGTATTATAGAATGGCTCTCAAAACAGCAAATCAGGAAGCAATATTTTATCCCATATCCACAGATTTCAACAACTCTTCTTCCCCCTACTCTAGGTCTCATTGTCATTCTATTGTACTTTAGTGTCCAAGAAACACTAGGGAAATTAATGTCATACAATTTAAACATGGCAAATAACTAATGTTAGGAAAACAAGGGCATAGGGACATGGTGAGGGCTGGGGGAATAAGTTAAAAAGATCCACCGAGATTGAATATAGTCAGTATTTTAGGCAATTTAAATTGCCACAATCCCGTGTGCTTTTCTTGCTATTTGGCCTCCAAATTGTGATCTGTAATAGCTCAAGATTTCAAGATTTGAAGGCTGAATAATGGGTTGGGAGGCGGTGGGTTTGAGCATAGCCACCCCCCACCTCAGCCTGAATGCTCATTCCACACCTCATTCCTGACAGCTGTCAGAATGCCGATGCTGGAATCCCAACAGCCAGAATCCCGAACATAAGTATGCTTGCGATTGCTAATGTTAAGCTGCGGGAGGGGGGGGGGGGGGGGTTAGGGTCAGGCTGCGGGAAGGGAGGGTTAGGGTTAGGGGTTGGGTTAGGGGTAGTTTACTTGTGGCCACCTGTTGGGATTTTGCCAGTTGGGATGTTGGTGTCGGTATTCTGACCGCCGGCATCCTGACTGCCGGTATCCAGTACCCAACCCGCAAAAACTCGTACAGCAAACAATAGTAGATAATAATGCCTTGAATCATGGGTTATACATGAACCGGAGATGGTAACACTCTGCCACAATTACTAAAGAACCCTCTAAGCATTACATAAAGTAAAAAAAAAAATTAAATGAAGCATATAGGAGTGCTTAATGTAACCTGTGAGGAGTCGAAGAAGAAGGGAAAGGTAGATAGAGGAAAAGAGAGAGTGGAAAGGGGACAGGGGGGTCTATTCACTAAGCCTTGGATAGAGATAAAGTTGCTGGAGATAAAGTACCAGCCAATCAGCTCCTAACTGCTATGCCACAGCTACTTTATCTCCATCCAAGGATTAGTAAATAGACCCCAGAGTGACTACAAATGATAAAGGGACAATATAACACTCCATTTCATACGAATGTGATACAAAATAAATATATATATATATATATATATATATATAAAGCTCAATAAGTGAGCTGAAATATTGCTGATTGAAGCTACCGACTGACATGGAGTGCCGCCACATTGGATAGATATATATATATAGGTATACATTAAGGCAGTCCTAGAGAAGCCAAGCAGAGAACCAGTAGAAAAAGTCATAATTTTTGCTATAGTCAAAATTAGTCAAAATTAGAGTATCTTTAAAAGCAGTAGAGTCCTTAAAGTCCAACCAGCAGAATTAAGTGTCTCTAAAAGCCTTGTATTAACTGTTGCAGAAGTTATAACATTGGGCTTAATTCAGACCTGATCGCTAGCAAGCGGTTTTTGCACTGTTGTGATCAGACAGTCACCGCCTACAGGGGGAGGGTATTTTAGCTATGCAAGTGTGCGATCGCATGTGTAGCAGAGCTGTACAAACAGATCTTGTGCAGTCTCTGCACAGCCCAGGACTTACTTAGCCGCTGCGATCACATAAGCCTGTCCAGGACCGGAATTTACGTCAGGAACCCTCCTGCAAACGCATGGACACGCCTGGACACGCCTGGATTTCTCCAGACACTCCCTGAAAACGGTCAGTTGACACCCATAAACGCTTTCTTCCTGTCAATCTCCTTGCAATCGCCTGTGCAAATGGATTCGTCGCACAAACCCATCGCTGAGCGGTGATCCGATTTGTACCCGTGCGACGCGCCTGCACATTGCGGTGCATGCGCAGTTTGTGCCTGATGCGACAACGTACAGCAGCGATCAGGTCTGAATTACCCCCATTGTCCATGTCCATGAAGATGTCTATTTTTGAAAACCAGTCAGATAAGGCTGAAGGAGAGAAGGAGCGCCAGTGAACCGGGATAATGGATTTGGCTGCATTATTCAATCGGCACAATACAGATTTCTTATATTCCAAAATATGCATTGGCGACATATGAAAGAGCCAGAACAAAGGATCAGAGGGAACCACTTCCCCAAGAATCTTAGCTGAGAATTGGATCACATCATTCCAGAAGGGTCTGATAGCAGGACAGTACCACCATAGGTGAAAAGGTTCTACCAGGAGCTATAGAGCATCTCCAACAGATGTTGGGGTGTGCATAATATTTTATGTTTGTTGACTGACTTTTTAAAACACAGAAGATTGCAGGAGACGTACAAGTGACTAGACAGTTTCACCTTTAGCACAGAAAGGGGTGGTCACATTATGGAATTAAATGTACCCTACCAATGGACCAGCTAATGCAAAAAAGAAAGTGACTATACTCCTCACACATATACTGTATACGTGTAGGGATGTCCTTAAGAAAGACTAGGGATGTCCTTAAGAAAGACTATAGGGAATTAGGCAATAAAATTAAGGCAAGGACATCTAAGGTAATATTCTCTGAAATATTACCAGTGCCATGCGCTAGCCCAGGAAGGCAGAGGGAGATCAGGGAGGTAAATGTGGGGCTTAGAGACTGGTGTAGGAAGGAGGGGTTTGTGTTCTTGGAACACTGGGCGGACTTCTCAGTCAGGCGCCATCTTTTTTGTTGTGATGGATTGCACCTGAATGAGGAGGGGACTGCGGTGCTGGGGGGTAGGACGGTTAGAAGGTTGGAGGAGCTTTTAAAGTAGGTGCCTGGGGGGAGGGTTTAGCTAGAATCTAGTATGATGGGGTGGAAATGGAGGGAGGAGATTAACAAATGGTAAGAGTAATTCTAGAAAGACACATGTAAATATAGATAAGATACCATTAAAACAAACCATCAAGGGAAATACTAAGCTAAAATGTATGCTTGCGAATGCAAGAAGCCTATCAGGTAAAATGGGAGAATTGGAATGTCTTGTATCAAAGTATCAATACGATATTATAGGTATTACAGAAACATGGTGGGATGACTCTCACGACTGGGTTACGTTTTTGGAGGGTTATTCTCTTTTTAGGAGGGATAGGGCCAGAGCCGGCCTTAGGCATAGGCAAACTAGGCAAATGCTTAGGGCATTCGGTATGCTTAGGGGCACCAGCAGGTTCTGATGATTAAAATGATATGCAGCATGCCTATATTCTGTGTGTGACTGCGGCTGTATCTGCATACGAAATGCTACGTTGCAGTGTATTCCTGGAAATCACTGTAATGTAGCATTTCATATGCAGATACAGCCACAGTCGCACACAGAATATAGGCATACTGCATATCATTTTAATCGGCAGAAGTTGCTTTTGCATCCTTGCCACATAGTAATGCAAATAAGATGCATTCTCATAAACAAAAGGCGCCTGACATTAGCAGAGCTGCCAACTGACTCAGGCCAGGCATCTCCTGCAGAACTAGCGGTGGTGCTAGGGGGCACCAGCCAAAATCTTGCCTAGGGCATCATATTGGTTAGGGCCGGCTCTGGATAGGGCTACCACAAGGGGAGGAGGGGTATGTCGCTTTGTTAAACCATCGCTTAAACCATGCTTAATAGATACTATTTACAAGGGGATTGGAGATAACGTGGAGTGAGGGCACTGAAGCAAAGAAACTAGTCATTGGCACATGCTACAAGCAACCGGATATCAGCGTACATGAGGAGGAACAACTCTTACAGCAAATCGAAAAAGCAGCAGGAATGGGGGACATCCTAGTGTTAGGAGACTTTAACTATCCTGATATAAATTGGAGGAACGATTCATGTTTAAAAACTAGGAGCAGCAGGTTTTTAAATACATTGACTGATCAATTCTTGACTCAATTAGTCGAGGACCCAACTAGAGGTAAAACTATTCTGGACCTAGTTATTACCAATAATGTGGACATTATATCAAATACTAAAGTTGGGGAGACCTTGGGAAACAGCGATCACTATATGATCACTTTCGACATCAGTTTCAAGAAACATAGCTATAAGGGAGCAACCAAAACATTCAACTTTGGAAAAGCTAACTTCCATATGCAGAGACAGGCACTAAACGACAATGATTAGGAAGAGTTGTTTCATGGCAAGGACACTTCGGAAATGTGGGATGCTTTAAAAGGGTTGCTTGAAAGCAATATTCACAAATTCATTCCAATGAGCAGTAAACGCAGGCGTACTAAACACAAACCAATGTGGCTTAATATGGAGGTCAAAGAAGCAATGGCTAATAAGAGGCGTGCTTTCAAAACATTTAAATATAATGGAGGGGAGGAGTCATTCCGGTATTACAAGGAATGCAATAAAAGAGGCAAAAAAGTAATAAGAGCAGCTAAAACTGCAAACGAAAAGTAAATTGCTATAGAGAGTAAAACCAATCCTAAAAAGTTTTATAAATATAGAAACAGTAAAAAGTTGAAGAAGAAGAACGTGGGCCCATTAAAATATGAATTGGGAGCTTTGACAAACGATGACAAATTAAAAGCGGAAATAATGAACACATTTTTTTCCTCAGTATTCACCAAGGAGGATGCGCAGGTGACAGTAGTGCTCAACGACATTGAAGGTAATGACTCTTGACTAGATACTTGTTTAAGTGAGGAAATAGTCCAGGAGAGACTAAGCAAACTAAAAATGAATAAATCACCAGGCCCAGACAGTTTTCATACGAGGGTTATTATGGAGCTTAGGACACAGCTATCAAAACCCCTATACTTGATTTTCATTGGTTCAGTTAGATCAGGTATGGTACCAAAGGATTGGCGCATAGCTGAGGTAGTGCCTTTATTTAAAAAGGGAACTAAAAATAATCCTGGAAAATACAGACCAGTTAGTTTAACCTCTATAGTGGGTAAAATATTAGAAGGCATTTTGAGGGATAGCATGGAGGATCATCTACAGGCAACTAAGTTTATTAGTAAAAGTCAGCATGGGTTTGTAAGGAACAGATCATCTCAAACCAACTTAATTAGCTTCTACGAGGAAGTGAGCGAGAATCTTGACCAAGGAAAAGCAGTGGATGTGGTTTACTTAGATTTTGCAAAAGCCTTCAATACAGTGCCTCATATGAGACTGGTCCACAAATTAAGGGAACTTGGCCTAGGAAATACTATTTGTACATGGATAGGTAATTGGCTGGATAACAGGGTACAACGAGTAGTGGTCAATGGGATGTTCTCCAGCTGGGCACCAGTAGTCAATGGAATACCACAAGGGTCCGTTCTTGGCCCACTGCTGTTCACTATAGTTATCAATGATCTAAGAATAGGCCTGGAAAGCACAGTGTCAGTCTTTGCAGACGATACTAAACTGTGTAAGGTAATTAATTCAGAAACCGATGTGGAGTCTCTACAGAATGACTTAGTTAAACTGGAAATCTGGGCGTCTAAATGGAAAATGAGGTTCAATATAGAAAAATGCAAAGTTATGCATTTTGGGACAAAAAACACACTGCATCCTACACTCTAGATGGAGAAAATATAGGGGTAACTATGGTGGAAAAAGATTTGGGGGTGCTCATAGATAATAGGCTTAATTACAGTACACAATGGGGGTAATTCCAAGTTGATCGCAGCAGGAATTTTTTAGCAATTGGGCAAAACCATGTGCACTGCAGGGGAGGCAGATTTAACATGTGCAGAAAGAGTTAGATTTGGGTGGGTTATTTTATTTCTGTGCAGGGTAAATACTGGCTGCTTTATTTTTACACTGCAAATTAGATTGCAGATTGAACACACCACACCCAAATCTAACTCTCTCTTCACATGTTAAATCTGCCTCCCCTGCGGTGCATATGGTTTTGCCCAACTGCTAACAAAATTCCTGCTGCGATCAACTTGGAATTACCCCCAATGTCAAACTGCAGCAAAGAAGGTAACTAAAGTGCTTGCGTGCATTAAACGGGGCATAGAGACAAAGGACGAGGATGTAATCCTTCCGTTGTACAAATCATTGGTACGTCTGCACCTGGAATATTGTGTTCAGTTCTGGGCACTATATTATAAAAAAGATATCGGGGTACTAGAAAGAGTTCAAAGGCGAGCTAATTGATTCAAGGGTTAGAGTCGCGGGAATACGAGGAGAGGTTTACTAGGCTAAATATGTACACACTAGAAAAGAGGAGACTAAGAGGAGACATTATTAATATCTTCAAATACATAAAGGGTCATTACAAGGAGCTAGCAGCAGATTTGTTTATTAAAAGAACTCTGTATAGGACGTGTGGGCACTCACTGAGGCTAGAAGAGAGAAAATTCCATACACAATGTAGGAAAGGGTTCTTCACGGTAAGAGCAATAAAGATTTGGAACTCACTGCCAGAGAAGGTAATAATGGCGGTCTCTGTAAATACATTTAAAAACGGATTGGACAAATTTTTAACTGGAAAACGTATCCAGGGCTTTAGCATTTAGGGGTATATGCAATTGCGGTCGAATTGCCGAAAATGTCAAAAAACGGGGCAAAAAATTCGACAATGCAATACAGTACTTTTCGACAAAAAAATGGACTTTTCAGATTTGACTTTTTCAAATTCGACAGTTGACAAATCCAACATTTCTGCAATGGTAAAAATGCAGCTTTTCTCCAAAAGTATATTCAATTGAAGAATGTCGATTCGACTACAGTGCTTTTCGACAGTAAATGCGTCAATTTCATTCCGCCTCACTTTGCTGGCGGAATCTAATAAAAAATTTAAAAACATGTTTTTTGTGTGTTTTTTTATTGCTAATAGCATATCTATTTATATTAGAAGGGATTAGGTACTTGGTTTATCTATTAGGAGACACAACTATTATTTATATATTTTTAAAATTAATATTTTTTTTAAAACTGACTAAAATAGAGAGAGCATGGTTTTCAGTGGGAAGGGGTGGGAATGGGTTAAAAACCCGAAAAAAAATGCATGGGGTCCCCCCTCCTAAGCATAACCAGCCTCGGGCTCTTTGAGCCATTGCAGGTTGTAAAAATATGGGGGGGAAATGGACAGGGGATCCCCCGTATTTTTAGAACCAGCAACGGGCTCTGCATCCGGTCCTGGTGCAAAAAATATGGGGGACAAAAAGCGTAGGGGTCCCCCGTATTTTTTGAACCAGCACCGGGCTCCACTAGCTGGAGAGATAATGCCACAGCCGGGGGACAGTTTTATATAAATCCCTGCGGCCGTGGCATTACCCCCCCAACTAGTCACCCCTGGCCGGGGTACCCTGGAGGAGTGGGGACCCCTTAAATCAAGGGGTCCCCCCCTCCAGCCACCCAAGGGCCAGGGGTGAAGCCCGAGGCTGTCCCCCCCATCCAAGGGCTGCGGATGGGGGCTGATAGCCATGTGCAAAAATTAAAGAATATTGTTTTTTGCAGAAGAACTACAAGTCCCAGCAAGCCTCCCCGCAAGCTGGTACTTGGAGAACCACAAGTACCAGCATGCAGGGGGGAAACGGGCCCACTGGTACCTGTAGTTCTTCTGCAAAAAAAATACCCAAATAAAAACAGGACACGCACACCGTGAAAGTACAACTTTATTACACACATAGGGCTGCGGATGGGAGGACAGCCTCGGGCTTCACCCCTGGCCCTTGGGTGGCTGGAGGGGGGACCCCTTGATTTAAGGGGTCCCCACTCCTCCAGGGTACCCCGGCCAGGGGTGACTAGTTGGGGGGATAATGCCACAGTCGCAGGGACCTATATAAAAGTGTCCCCCGGCTGTGGCATTATCTCTCCAGCTAGTGGAGGCCGGTGCTGGTTCAAAAAATATGGGGGACCCCTACGCTTTTGTCCCCCGTATTTTTTGCACCAGGACCAGACGCAGAGCCCGGTGCTGGTTCTAAAAATACGGGGGATCCCCTGTCCATTTCCCCCCCGTATTTTTACAACCAGGACCGGCTCAAAGAGCCCGAGGCTAGTTATGCTTAGGAGGGGGGACCCAACGCAATTTTTTTGTGTGTTTTTAACCATTTTTGCGCCGTCGGATAAGTCAATTCCAGGACGCACTTATCCATCAATTGGTCCGCTTTTCGACAGCGGGACTGTCAAATCTGTTTTTTATTGAATATGTCGAATTCCGGCACCCACCGGCCGGAATTCGACGGTCGAATTGTGTCGAATTTAAAAACGGGCGAAAAAAAGCCGCAATTCGCCCGGAATTGCATATACCCCTTAGCATATTGACATTAAAATTATCTGGGAGTGGTAGGTATCACTGCTGTCAATCGGTACTAAACCATTAATTCAGCAGGCACATTATAATATGAACAGATTAACGCAGAATACAGGTTGAACCCGATGGGCATTTTGCCTCTTTTCAACCTCACTGACTATGTAACTATGTAACAATTTATGTCTTCTAAATCTGTATCAGTCATTATTGGTAAAACACAGCAATATTTGAAGATCACTTCTTATAAAGTAACTTCAAGCTATGGTTGTTAGTAAAAGTGACATAAATCCTGACAGTTTATGCAGAAAGACTGAAAACATAGAAGAGAAACTATTTTTGTTGAAAAATAAAATAAAAGCCATGTTCAATGCAAACATTTGCAGATGCACAAATAATTATGTGTGCAAAATATTCTCAATAGGCTATGAATATTTCATTATTATTTTTTTGATAGGAAAAATATAACATTTGCCAACTAAGGAACAAAATACTGAAAACTACAAAAGAGAAACAAACAAAAATACACAGGAAAAACTTCCTAAGTGATAATTTAGAAATGCAGCAATCACAAAAAAAAGCAAACTATAAAATATATTCAAAAAGTTTCAAATGTAATTTGTCAACAGGAAAAAGACAGGAGAACAAAACAAATACACAGGCCAATATTTACTAAAAAATCGAGTTTGTCCGATTTGTGTTTTTTTTTCAAAGTCCCAATCCGGGAATTCACTAAGCACAAATCTCGGCAGTGTCTGGTCTATTCGTAATGGATTTAACTGCAAAGTTCTGAAATACGAATGAATAGACCATCGGTCAAACGCGGCTGTTATTTCATACAATACGGGTATTCACTATTCATTCGTATTTGGGTTAGTCTCTGAGTGCTCAAGTGCGGGTCTATTTTTTTGCGAATCGTTAAAAAAAGCAGCAAAAAAATAGACGTGCTTTTTCCAGTCGAGTTTGGATAACTAACAAAGCTAAATATTTATCTTATTAAAAACACGTTAAAGGTTAAAGAACACAGTACGCAATTGGCGCAAAAAGTACCGCAAGGGTACTCCCTCAACTATACCTTAAGGAATGTACTTATACTGTAAACCTCTGTGTAGTGGTAGAGTGTAAATGCAACACAGTGTAACCTTATTAACTTCAAAGCTGTTTGAGCGTCACCGACGCTCTGAGAGTACTTAACACTATAAGAAATACACAGATACCTGGGCTTAGGGTCTAACGCCTTATATATATATTATGGATGGTATGCTTGCAAAAGAATAATACAATACAATTATACACTACCAATATAACATAGACTAACTAACCAGATAACTGCACAGGAAATACAATACAATACAATACAATTACGTTTAAGGGAAAATGAGAGAAAGAGGAGAAGAGAGAGAGAGAGAGAGAGAGAAATGGCTCACCATAACAATACAGACAATATGATTGCAGCGAAGCTTACACATGTGAGGAACAATCGCTGCGCAGTTATTCAATGCTGAGAATCTTTGTGGAGAAAATACTTGACCTTACCCATACTGGCAGTCCCTATATACACAACCCTACAATACCGCATGGGACAGAAGCTAGACTCCATTTTATTAAAGCTCCCATGATTCCAAAGACTGCACCACATGGTTGAAAGGGGGAGGGGAAAATACCCGGCAGCAGCCATTTTAGATTTGCAGGTCCAAACACATGGCACTCTCTGCTACACCACAATCACATAGCAGAAGACACAAGACTCCATTTTATTCCAAAATGTCCAAGCCTCAGAACAATGCATATGTTCTGATTTTACAATTCCAAACCATCTAAATCACCTTTCACAATTTCAAACAACTTCCTAGAACCATCTTATTCACTTTCACATTCCAAACAACTTCAGTATCTCAATAACCAGAGCATATTCATCACAAGACCAGATCACAATGTAACCACACATCTCAGCCTGCCATTGCTACCAGCACATGCCCAAACGCAACTGCATGGTGGTATTTATGATTAACAAGATATATATTATAACTAACCAGTACAATCTATTTTAAATCACCATAGGCAAACAAATACCACAAATGCTATGCTACAGGTTGTCTAATGTCCCAGCTACCATCACAGATTCCCAGATCTATCACACAAACACCCAACAATCACACAACCAAGTTACAATATCCTATTTAAACCAGAAAGCAATCTGTCTATATTTCCTTATCTAGCCATGTGAATTCAATACTTAGCCTTTGGTGCCTGGTGATGATCCAGCCATGCTTCTGAGTGCTTTGTTCTGAGTGTAGCTTCATTACATCTGTTCTCTGAGGCCACCAGCAAAAAACTGACCCCCAACCCCCCCAGACAGGAACTATCCTCCTGTGTGTCTGTTCCTAGGGGAGGGGTCTCTCTCTCTCCTTTGTATATGTTAATCAGGTTCAGCCCTGAAAATCTTAGTAAAAGGTTGGCTTGATCATCCATTGTTCTCAACAAAGTGATCTTAGCTTTTATACATATAATCATATCTATCCGCTGCAATGTCCCACAACTTCACAACCAGCATCAAACTAACCCACACATCATTCTGCTTGCTTCAATACCAAACATGATCGGCGCATCTGGTTCTGTTCAGATAATACATATTCATGACATCAATTCATCAGCCAATTCTAAATCTCCATGATGTCTGGTGCTTGACATTATTATAACCATGTACTGTAAGAAACAAGCGCCGAATCCATCTCCGTGCCATGTCCGAGCAAATGCGTGTGTTTCCATATATTGCTGTGCTCGCTGCGCATATTTGCAAGTATAGCGACTTAAATGTGTGTGTGGTTTGTATGTTCTCTCTATGTAATATTTTTGACTTTGACATAACCATGCACGGATCAGTGAGATCTGTGCATGGTTATCTATGGGAAAGGGTGTGTTTAGTGTAAAAACAGAAAAAAATGTGTGGGGTCCCCCCTCCTAAGCATAACCAGCCTACGCCTGGTCCTGGTTCAAAAAATACGGGGGACAAAAAGCGTAGGGGTCCCCCGTATTTTTTAAACCAGCACTGGGCTCCACTAGCCAGGTACATAATGCCACAGCCGGGGGACACTTATATTGTGGTCCCGGTGGCCCTGGCATTACATACCCAACTAGTCACCCCTGGCCAGGGTACCCTGGAGGAGTGGGAACCCCTTAAATCAAGGGGTGCCCCCCTCCAGCCACCCAAGGGCCAGGGGTGAAGCCCGAGGCTGTCCCCCCATCCAAGGGCGGCGGATGGGGGGGCTGATAGCCATGTGTAAAAAATCAGAATATTGTTTTTAGTAGCAGTACTACAAGTCCCAGCAAGCCTCCCCCGCAAGCTGGTACTTGGAGAACCACAAGTACCAGCATGCGGTGGAAAACCAGGCCCGCTGGTACCTGTAGTAGTACTACTACTAGAAAAATACCCAACAAAAAACAGGACACACACACCGTGACAGTATAAGTTTATTACATGCATGCACACCTCCAAACATACATACTTACCTATGTTCACACGAGGCTCGGTCCTCTTCTCCATGTAGAATCCTCGGGGTACCTGTGAAAAAAATTATACTCACATAATCCAGTGTTGCTTGTCTTCTTTGTATAATCCACGTACTTGGCAAAACAAAAAAACGGAAACCCGACCACGCACTGAAAGGGGTCCCATGTTTACACATGGGACCCCTTTCCCCGACTGCCAGGAACCCCCCTGACTCCTGTCAAAGAGGGTCCCTTCACCCAATCAGGGAGTGCCACATCGTGGCACTCTCCTGATTGGCTGTGTGCTCCTGTAGTGTCTGTGAGGCTGCACACGGCAGAGATACAATGTAGCGCCTATGCAAATAAGATGCATTTTCATAAAAAAGGTGTATTTTTTGACTTCCGGCAACAATGAAAGTGACATGATGACAAGGAGGAGTTGTCCAAGTTTGTAGTAAAAAGAGGTAAAAGGGCAGGATGGTGTAATGGTCAACATTACTGCCTCACAGCACTGAGGTAATTTGTTCAATACCCACCATGGTCCTAACTGTGTGGAGTTTGTATATTCTCCCCGTGCTTGCGTGGGTTTCCTCCGAGTACTCTGGTTTCCTCCCACAATCCAAAAATATACTGGTAGGTTAATGGCTCCTGACAAAAATTAGGCGAGGTGTGGCTATTAAATAAAGAGACTGTACATGTTAAAAGGGGGTGGGTGAACTTTGACCTAGGACTATCCCAAAACGGTTTTGCAAGTTTCACCCTTCTTGCACAGATAGTTTGCTGTCACACAGCGTTTGAAGAAGTTGCGTTTTACAAGGCATCATAAAAATGCTTATTCAAAAGTAGAGCAACATGTCAACTTACAGTTTTTTAGTTCAATTGAACAAAGCACCCACCAAATCTTTCTACATGCTAACCGTGGCTTATGGAGAAGATTGTATATCACTATAGCCAGAGCCGGCCATAGGCATAGGCAAACTAGGCAATTGCCTAGGGCATTTGATATGCCTAGGGGCATCAGCAGCTTCGGCTGATTAAAATGATATGTGGCATGCCTATATTCTGTGTGTAGCATTTCATATGCAGATACAGCCACAGTCTCACACAGTATATAGGCATGCTGCATATCATTTTAATCAGCAGAAGCTGCTTGTGCATCCTAGCCACATAGCAATGCAAATAAGATGCATTTTCATAAAAAAGGTGCCCGACATTAGCATTGAGGCAAGATTTATGAGGACACATCTGTATCCAAGCACAGGCAGAGGTCACAGCAGTGCCGGCGCTACGCGCTCAGCAGCTCCTGCAAAGCAGGGAGGCGCCGAGCCTGAGAGGCGCTCTCCCCGCTCTGCTACTCTGCTGATCTCCGCAGCTCGTGCTGGCTGCCGCTGCGCCTGTCAGGCAAGCAGCGGCACCGACAGCGTGAAGCATGGCTTCAACGCAGCTGCCCGACCCCAGCAGTGTCCCAAGTCAAGCCAGCGTTCCACACACGCAAGCCCCGGAGGGAGAGACAGCAACTAGATCCTCGCCTGGAGCTGCGGCCACAGCAGGGACCAGCCATGCCTTTTCCCTGCCCGCGGTATGTGTAGACGCCGAGCACCCCTCAATCCCACAACAGTTTAGGGAGTGGGGAAAAGGGGCTGTAGTGAGTACCTGCTGAGCGTTTTAACCCTAGACCACCAGTGAAACATAGTTATAAGAAAATTTAAATAAACTGATCAATTTAAACGCAATTCAATAGGCATAAATAGAACCACACCAATTATATGCAGGGTAATATATATATATATATGTATACACATACATATATATATATATATAAGGTATGTTTTTCTTCTACATTGTCTCCGAGTGCCGCTGCCTGTCTGACATACCTTCTACAGATTTTTTTCAGATGGCATCGGAGCAATTACCTAGACAGCAAGGGTGAGTGACGATTCAATTTGCTGTATATATATATATAGCGTTTTAACCCTAGACCACCAGTGAAACATAGTTATAAGAAAATTTAAATAAACTGATCAATTTAAACGCAATTCAATAGGCATAAATAGAACCACACAAATTATATGTAGGGTAATATATATATATATATATATACACATACATATATATATATATAAGGTATGTTTTTCTTCTACATTGTCTCCGAGTGCCGCTGCCTGTCTGACATACCTTCTACAGATTTTTTTCAGATGGCATCGGAGCAATTACCTAGACAGCAAGGGTGAGTGACGATTCAATTTGCTGTATATATATATATATATATATATATACACTGTATATATATATATATATATATATACACATATATACATATGCAGGGCCATAATTAGTGGTGTGCTAGCAGTGCCCAGCACACAGTGCATTTGCACAGTGGGCGTGGGACCACCAACAGCACCCGCATTGCCGCCGCTGCAGTAGTATTGTGCGGGCATCAGCAGCTTGGCAGCTGCAGTGCCCGGCTATTTGTCACATAGGTAGCTGGGTAGCACTGCAGCTTTCCATCCCTCGTTAGACTCGGCCTCTGGGCTTCCCCTTCTATGTCTGCAGCATTTGGGTGGGAGGAGGCTGATGGAAGGCAGCTGCTTTAGGAGCAAACATAAGTTTAAAAAAGCACACACACAGTCAGTCTTTCTCTCCCCCCGTGGCGTAATGTAAAAGACTACCTGGCATAATATGTATAAGTGGCATTATCTGTATAAGAGGCACAACTACTGTGGGCATTATGTGTAAGGGGCACTACTACTGTGGTCATTATGTGTGTAAAGAGCACTACAACTGTGGGCATTATGTGTATAAGCGGCGCTACTACTGTGGGCATCATGTGTAAGGGGCACTAATGTGCAAATTGTGTATAAGGAGTACTATTTTGGGCATTGTGAATGATGGACACTACTATATGGTGTATTGTGTATCAGGGGTACTGTGTGCAGTGTAATGTGAATAAGATTGTGCTACTGTGTGGGTACTTTGTATTGGGGGTACTGTTGTGTCACCATACCCCTTCCTTGTGAGACCACACAAATTTGGTGTGCCCTATTCCTTTATTAAATATGGGAGGGCGCAAATTTCTAGTTTGCAGGGGGGCGCCGAACACCCTAGCACCGGCCCTGGGTCACAGTGTTAGTGGCAGTGTGAGTGCTGTGTGCATGTGAGTGGGTTGGTTGTGCAGTAGTGTTCGGAATATGTGTAAGGAGCATTATGTGTGTCATGTAAAATGCATTAATAATGTGCAACATATGTGTAAGAGGCACTATGTGTGTCATTATGTGCATAAGGGCATTAATAATGTGCGGCATATGTGTAACAGGGTACTACTGTATGTGTGTCATTATGTGTATAGGGGCACTAATAATGTGCAGCAAATGTGTAGGGGGCACTATGTGTGTCATTATGTGTATAAGGGCATTAATACTGTGCGGCATATGTGTAAGGGACAGTATGTGTAAAAGAGCATTAATAAAAGTTGTCATAATGTGAAAGGCGCATTATGTTTATAAGGACATTAATGTGTCTCATATGTGTAAGGGGCATTACTGTGTGGAATTATGTGTATAAATGCATTACTAATGTGTGGCATTATGTGTATAAGGTGCTCTACTATGTGGCGTTGCAGATATAAAGGGCAGTACTGTGTTGTCTAATGTGAATAAAGAGCAATAGGGTGTGGTGTAATGTGAATAAGGAGCAATTCAGTGTGATGTAATGTGAATAAGGGGCTCTACTGTGAGGAGTAACGTTTATAAGGTAAAGTGATACTACTGTGGGATGTAATATGAATTATGGACACTATTGCATGATCAAATGTGAATAAAGTTGCAGTACTGTGTGGCGTAATTGGAATTGGGGTTACTATTGTGTGGCCATGCCCCTTGCCAGCAAAAACACCCCCCTGTTTGGGCTGTGCGCCAAATGTGCGAACTGTTCCTATTTAAAATATAGGGGGTACAAACACCAAAATAAGGACTGCTATGGGAGAGGGGTGATGGTGCTGGGAAAGAGGTGCAAGGTCAGAGGCGGAGCCAGCGGTGGTGCTAGGGGGCATCAGCCAAAATCTTGCCTAGGGCATCATATTGGTTAGGGCCGGCTCTGACTATAGCACTATGTATGAGTGGCACAAAAGACTTAGTGACGGTCGTGAAGATGTCATAGATGATGAATGGCCCAGAAGGCCTTTCACATGCACGGCAGTGAGAAGCCTTGGAACCATGTTAGCACAATCCTTTGTCATGTTAAGATCTTCATGCAAAACTTGCATTTTTTTACTTGCATAGCTTTAACAGCTTCTTTGTCAATGTTTACCATTTCTGCTATAAATTGGATGCCCTAACACAGTTTTAGCATTCCTTAATAGCAAAACTGTGGCACGGCATGCTGGGACTTGTAGTTTAACAACAACTTGAGAGCCACAGGTTGGCCAGGTCTGTATTAGAATCAGAAAGTGAGAGATCTTGTGAGACTTCTCCTGGGATTTTTTTTTAAGTGGCAATCATTTACATGGTAAAACCAGGTTGATTTTACCATGTAAATGATTACCACTTTAAAAAGAGAGGAGAACTCTCACAAAATCTCTCACTTCCTGATTCCGACACCCTATTACATTTCGCCCCATAACTTTTTTTTTAAGGGTGTGTATGGCTTTCTTTCAGTTCCAGGTTAGGTCTTTTTTTTTGTTCACTTACTGTATTATAACACTTTTTACATGAAATGATCTCTTAGTTACCTTTGCCAAATTAATTTGATCCTCAAAATATACACTTCTGTTGTCTATAGGAAAACCATACACGAGGGTGGTTCAATAAGTAAGATAACAAGACCCCTCGTGTGTACTGTCTCTATTTCAGACTCATTTTCCGCCAGGCCAGAGCAGGCAGACCACTGCTTTCCCTCACAGTCATTAGACTGCGCCTCATATCAGTCATACTGACCCAGCATCAGCTGTAAGATTGCGGGGCTGGCGGGAACATGGTCAAACATTGAGGTGCATAAACTGACAGTCGGAATCCCGACACTGTCCCGGAATTCCCACTCGGTTGGTGGATCAACGGCACCAATAGAGTGTGAATAGAAACTGTGGTGAGTATAGCGAGCCACCAGGCCCGATGCATGGCGAGCTTAGCGAGCCCAAAAGGGGACTCGCTGCTAGGATCTCGGCAGACGAGATGCCGCTGTGGGTATAGTGACAGCCGGCATCCCATCTGCCGGGATGTCGTATTATCCCGTACCAATAAACTAATTTGAGCATCTACGATTCTGTATATCAAAGCGACCAGGGTAGAACAAGACATGGGGGTATATTTACTAAAAGTCAAATTTGGTTCAATTTAAAATCAGCAAGAATTAAACCAACATCCTCACAACTTACTAAAAGTCAATTTTTAGCTCCTTTTAAAAATTGCTGTGTGATGTGAGTTCTATTTGAAGTAGAAATGTGCGGCGGACACTCTTCGGGTTTTGTGTTTTTGTTTTGGATCTGGATTGGTTTTGCCAAAACCACCCTTTCGTGTTTTGGTTTTGCATATGGATGATTTTTTTTTTAAAACATAAAAACAGCTAAAATCACAGAATTTGGGGATAATTTTGATCCTACGGTATTATTAACGTCAATAGCATTCATTACCACTCATTTCCAGTCTATTCTGAACACCTCACACCTCACAATATTGTTTTTAGGCCAAAATGTTGCACCAAGGTCGCTGGATGACTAAGCTAAGCGAAATAAGTGGGTGGCACAAACACCTGGCCCATCTAGGAGTGGCACTGCAGTGGCAGACAGAATGGCAGTTTTAAAAACTAGGCCTCAAAGAGCACATAATGCAACCTCCCTCCCACCCACCCTTATGTTCTTTAAACAGGACATGCACAGTTTAATAAACCCATCATTTCAGCGACAGGTGGTCCCCCTGGAAAAAGCTCACCAAGTTCTCCAAATCATAACTAGCTACAAACATACCACCTCCATATTTGATGACTTTTCACATTATGAGAAGAGGCAAGAGGAAGAGGACAGTGTCAAGAAGGTGATTCAAAATTAGAGAGGCACATGCAATCAGGAACAACACACAGGCTTTCACCTCCACTCCTAAATTATTAATTACCACATTACTTGACAAACTGAAAAACGAGGGGCCAAAGCCTCCTTCTCCATTTTCAGGGATTCAGATAATCTCGGATTTAATGCTGGGATGCAAATAAACTTGTGTATACCATAGGATCAAGATTAGATATTTTCCCCTCCACGGAGTCTGGAGACTTATTTTGTGAAAATCTCGTGGTTTCTTTTTTTTCAATTTTTTTATTGCATATTTATTCTTTCTTTCTTTGTATATATTTTTATTTACATATTTTGTGGTAGATGCCTTATTTTTGTTTTAAGCAGCTCCCAGTTACACGCATGTGAGCATACCTATGTGTCTTGTTTATTTTATTCATATTAAGTACTAAACACGGCTGTGCAGTAGATTTTTTCGTTATTGAGCCCCTGCCCTAGTGGAGCTTAACACTCTACAGTCCAAGCTCATTTCATACTATAAGTAAGACTGTGGGAGGAAGCAATGCTAACCTCCGTGCCCACAGCATGCCTCAGCCTGGCAAGCCAGATATCTTCCTGGCTGTATGCCACCATGAGACTCCATACTGGGCCTTATTCAGTAACTGTGCCTCACAGGAGCTCCTGGCCCATCTAGTGCTGCAGTGCAATGCAAAGCTGATGCAATGCAAGCTCACTGAAACTCTGTTCTTCTAACACCACAAGGTCTTGCGATAACACTATGCAGCCCTTAGGAAAAGAAGATCCCTGTACAACAAATGTGCATAAATAATCCCAAATGTGGAACATCAATAATAAATCAACATTAAGGTTGACTAACTGGAGCCATTCATTTGAACGAGTCCCTAATATGAAATAATTGAGAAGAACCTTTCTCTAATGCTCTGGTAGAAAACATCACATTTACCTCTCTGGCAGTTGCGCTGGATTATGATTCAGTCTCTTCTGAGTCACACTGACTTTGGCTACAAATGTGGTCTCTCCCCACTATATTTAAAAACAATTCGGCAATTTCCATTTCCACCTTTGTGGCCAGTTTTCACAAATCTGTTTGGGATGCTGATGATTGTTTCATATCTGCTCTGGGATTTCATTTAAACCTAGGATCAAGTACAACAGCACCCCTGGATTTATACAGCACAGGTAGGACCCCTGGAGAATACACAGCACAGCAGACAGGCAACAGCGCTCCTGGACTTAAACGGCAGTGAAACAGCACCCCTGGACTGATAGGGTAGAGGGGCAGCACCCCAAAGAGGGGCAGCACCCCTGGAATGATGTGTCAGACAAAGAAAAGACGTGCAAGATGGAATTGTCCTTGGGCCCTCCCTCCCACCCTTATGTTGTATAAACAGGACATGCACACTTTAACAAACCAATCATTTCGGCGACAGGGTCTGCCACACGACTGTGGCTGAAATGATTGGTTTGTTTGGGCCGCCACCAAAAAAGAAGCTATTAATCTCTCCTTGCATAAACTGGCTCTGCAGTGGCAAGATGTTGTCCTCATCCTCAGATTCTCCCCCATTCAGTGTTTACATCCTCATCCTCACAGAGAAATAATATTCAAACAAACAAAACCACATAATTTAGGTGTCAGTGGAGTGCTTGTACTATTACCCAAAGTTTCTGAACTTGACAATGACTTCTGAGGAATGCGCTGCAGGTGTCGTATAAGGGAGGATGTTCCAAGGTGGTTAATGTCCTTACCCCTACCTATTATGGATTGACAAAGGCATCAGATGGCTTGACATCTGTTGTCCAGATTTGTAGAGAAATAATTCCACAACGAAGAGGTGGCTTTTTTGGTATTTTGCCCAGGCATGACAATGAGATTTTTCATCCCATGGCCAACAACTGTCTCCACTGGGGCCTTATTCAAACAGACCACATCACCATCAGAATCCTCATCGTCAACTTCCTCCGCAGCGCCAGCTACACCCATGTCCTCCTCATCCTGGTGTACTTCTACAGTGACATTCTCAATATCAGCAACTGGACTGGCAGTGCTCCTCCTAGCACTTGCAGTGGGCGTGCAACTGGTGGTAGGAGCCTCTTCTTCCTATACAGTGTTGTGAATTCAGGCCTAGATATCGCAACCGCAGGCAGTGCCAGCACCCCTGTATTTTCACAACAACCCTGTAATTTTACAGCATATAAGACAGGGCCAGTATACATTGATTTTCACGGCACCCTAGAATTATTGCAGTATACAAGACAGGACCAGAGTACATTGATTTTCACTGCACCCTAGAATTATTACAGCATACAAGACAGGGCCAATGTACATTGATTTTCACTGCACCCTAGAATTATTACAGTATACCAGACATGGCTAGTGTACATTGATTTTCACTGCACCCTAGAATTATTACAGCATACAAGATATGGCCAGTGTACATTGATTTTCACTGCACCTCTGAATGTTTTTAACATACAGGGCTAGTGTAATGTTATTTGAACAGCAACACCCCTATATTTTACAGCATACAGCGCTGTGCTTTTAATTTTTAACAACTGTACCCCTGAATTTTTACAACATACATGGTCAGTGTAATGTTATTTGAACAGCAACACCCCTATATTTTACAGCATACAGCAGTGTGCTTTTAATTTTTAACAACTGCACCCCTGGTTTTTACAACAAACAGGGCCAGTGTAATATTATTTGAACAGCAACACCCCTATATTTTACAGCATACCCCAGTGTGCTTTTAATTTTTAACAACTGCACCTCTTAATTTTTACAACATACAGGGCAAGCAGCACCCCTATATTGTAAAGCATACAGGACCAGTGTGCTTTTAATTTTTAACAACTGCACCTCTGAATTTTTATAGCAATCAAGGGCCAGTGTAATGTTATTTGAACAGCAACACCCTTATATTTTACAGCATACAGCAATGTGCTTTTAATTTTTAACTGCACCCCTGAATTTGTATAACATACTGAGCCAGCAGCACCCTAATATTTTACAGCATACAGGAGCAGTATGCTTTTAATTTTTAACAATGGCACCTCTGAATTTTTACAACATACAGGTTCAGCAGCACCCCTATATTTTAAAGCATACAGGAGCAGTGTGCTTTTACTTTTTAACAACTGCACCCTTGAATTTTTACAACATACAGGGCCAGCAGCACCTCTATATTTTCCAGCATACAGGAGGACAGTGCCCCTGCACCCTGTACAATACAGTGACAGCCAGGATAGCAAAACCCATGTAGAGCTGCAGCACATGAAACACCAGTGACAGCCAGGACAGCACCCCTAAGACAGCACAGGTACACCACAGTGACTGCATCAGCACCCCTACAGAGCATACACTAACCCCACCTGACGCCACCACCCACAGAGAGACAGAGGTCTGTCTCCCTCACTCTCCACTTCCGGAATGAAAATGGTGGCAACGCGTGGCTGTTTATATGGAATCCAAAACCCGCGAGATTCCGACAGCGGGATGATGACATTTTGCCTCGTTCTGGTTTCCGAGTCTGGCGGGAAGTCCCGAGCCGGACTTTTATCTGGGCTCGGAGCGCGAAGTTCGGGGGGCGTTTGGTTCTCTGGGAACCGAACCCGCTCATCTTTAATTTGAAGTTATAAAAGTCGATAACTTCGATCCCAAAATCAACCCAAAATAGACAAAAGCATTTCTATTGGTCAAAACAGGTCACATGCACTGTATTATCCACAAACACCTTGATTCCTGGGCTAATTTGCAAATCCACCTTTTTTTTAAACCATTGCTGTACCTTTCAATGTCATGATTTATGCAGCCAGAGCGCCCCACATGCTCCCCTCCTGTGTTTTTTTTTTTTACATCATATTAAGTTTTCAGACAATTCTACATGATAAAAAAACAAATAGAACTATTTTTGATGGTTCTATTGAAAATGCTGGATTTGGGTCAATTTTCAAATAGACTATTAGTAAATACGGGCTAGATATTGAACTCTACGTTAAAGTATAGAACAGGGGTGGCCAACCAGTCAGAGACAAAGAGCCAAAAAAATCTAGTTAGGTACGTCAAAGAGCCGACGTCAAGCCGAAGGCGCGTGTGCAAAAATGGGGTGTGACCTTGTGCCTGCTAGGCCACACCCCTGGTATAAAAGACAATGAAAATGGCATATCCACATAAAATACATTGAAAAAGACACTTCCACATAAAATAATACAAAAATCCAGATCCACATAAAATATATTGAAAAAGCCATATTCACATAATACACTTCAGCTCCTCCATGTGTTACTCCAGCCAGCACCCTCCTGTGTAACTCCAGCCAGCTTCCCCATGTGTCAATGTGCCACTCCAGCCAGCACCCTCCTGTGTCACTTCAGTCAGCTCCCCATTGTGTCTCTCCTGCCAGGATTCTCCTTTGTCACTCCAGCCAGCTCCCCATTGTGTCACTCTTGCCAGCACCCTCCTGTGTCACTCCATCCAGCACCCTCCTGTATCACTCCAGTCAGCTGCCCCATTATGTCTCTCCTACCAGGATCCTTCTGTGTCACTCCAGCCAGCTCCCCTTTGTGTCACTCCTGCCCACCCTCATATGTCACTACAGCCCAGTATCTAGCTCCCTCAGTTTTCAGTCGCTGTAGTGCTGCTGTGTATCTGGTTGGAGTGCACCAGTTTCCAGGATCTGTTGTGGTCAGGTGACTTTAAGTGTCAGGAGCCGCATTTGAATAAAGAAAGAGCCGCATGCGGCTCAAGAGCCACAGGTTGGCCACGGCTGGTATAGAAGGTTCTATTGTTCTATTTAAGTGTAAAGTTCTATTTCAGTCGATTTTGACTTTAGTAAATACCTGTCACACAAAATCGACTGAAATCAAAATCGACTTTTAGTAAATATACCCCATGGCCCCATAGTAAAATTTGAGATAGGCTCTGGCAATGGCAGTCTTTTCCTCTGGAGGTCACTGCTCTGCTCTCCTTTGCGATAGCACCAACTCCCTTGCATGCTCTGAAGAGTATTGTCAAGTCCCCTTTACCTCCAGGCCTTGCGGTGTCGCTAGTTCTGCCCCTGACAGTGGCAAACGCAGGATTTCTAGAGGGGGTTTCCAAATATGCTCCACAATCTCCCACTCTGCGGCACATTGGAGCAAGTGTGGGACTCTGGGGAAGCAGTAGATGATCCTAGTAACGACCTGGACATTAATGTAAACATTGGTCTTTTTATACACTGGATACTGTATGGAAGACAGTATTAATATTTAACACTATAGATGGTCTATAGTATAGGCTGTGTCAAACATTTACATAATATAAATGGTCCGGAAAATGTTAAATATACCATAATAAATACACAAACATAATAGAACCAGTACTGTACTTTCTAAGCACACATTCCCCCACCTCATGGCAAGGCTCCTGTCTCTTCTTCCTGGTAGCTACTCTCTGGTCCAGTGCACTGATTGAGGACAGAGATCCACATTCACAGCAAACTTGGTAGAAGAAGCTGCTACCACTGGGCACGTGCAGCAGTTCTGCTCTGTCCCTTAAACTGCATGATGTGTGGCAGCTCTAGTAATCTCATTACATACCATTGCTATTGTCATAATTTGAGCCATTTGCCAAGAGGAGGGGGTTTACGGGCAACCAGAACACCCCCCCCCCCCCCCCCCCCCTGCGTTTGCCTATGCCTGATCATCATTTTAAGCTGCACTGCCACCTAAAAGTGCGGAAGTGCAGGCCACTTCACTCTAGTCATCACTCCTCTAACTAATGTAAACTGTACTAGATAATAGCAGGTAGTACGATATTGGTTGCAGCACCTTCACAGCAGAGATGTGTCCGTATGATTTCTTTTTATCTTGCGTCAGTTTCCAACTTCTAAAGAATTTGATTTTGTCTGTTCTAAAGTTATGTTCTGAACAATTTCATGAATAAAGCAAAAACTCCCCCGGATGTCTGACTACATAAAACAGAGGTTATTGGATTTTCTATCACTTGGCAATTTGTTAGTAAGACTCCAGCTCAGTAGCTTTATTGGGTTTTACATTTTTAATGTGTAGGACAATTTAATTTATTTTAAATCTACTATATGATAAAGTCTTGCTAGTTACTAGCTTAGCACTGTAGTTTAGAGATAGTTCATAAATTTCTCAACATTGTTGGGTCACTCATACAGTAGATATGGTTTCTCATAATATAGGGGGAGATTTATCAAAGCTTGGAGATAGATAAAGTGGCAAAAGATAAAGTCCCAACCAATCAGCTCCTAACTGACATTTTTCGAACACAGCCTGTAACATGGCAGTTAGAAGCTAATTGGTTGGTACTTTATCTCTCTCCAAGCTTTGAGAAATCTCCCCTATATAGAAGTCCCCCTGGCTGGCGATAATTATTAGGGGAAGCCTACATAATAAAACCAACTGTCCTCCTATCACTATCAAGATCTCAGGATAAAGATAGCATGGTCTCTGGGGGTGTGGGTCATTGGGTCGACCCTAATTAGGCCGGCAGTCATTAGATTGACCACTATTGGTCGACACCTGAGGTAGGTCGACACCTGAGGTAGGTCGACACAGTCCTAAGGTGGACATGGAAAAGGTCAACATGGAAAAAGGTCGACATGAGGTGTTTTTTTTTTTTAGCTTTTTTGGTGTCATTTTCTTCGTTAAGTGAACAGGAATCCCAATTACTGCACCGTGTTCCCTCATATGATAAGCGAATGCATCGGGCGAATGCTTTGCTCCGCTACCGCTGCGCTCGGCACAGGTTACTATTCCCAATCGTAGTCTTTTGCCATGTCGATCTACTGATCATGTCAACCTAAAAGCCATGTCGACCTAAAGCATGTCGACAAATAGTGGTCGACCTAATGAATGTCGACCTAAGTGTGGTCGACCTAAAGACCAGATACTGGTCTCTGGACAGGTAGAAAAATGCTTTATTATTAAGCTAAAGCCTATGTTCCTTTGGCAAACATATTTAATATATTTAAAATAAGTAATAAAGTGACTTGCCACATGACGTGTCACCTAGGTCCGCCCCCTTTCTATCTGTTGCTCTGCATCCTGCACTGTCTGGCTGTTCTGTCCTGCTCCATCCCGCTCTGCTGCCACTACTCCAGCTCATAGGAACATGGCCTTGTGGGGCACCCCCATGTGGATGGAACGGCCTATCAGGCCAACTGTCCTTCTGGAATTTGCCAGAAGTGCCAGATGGCCAGGGTCGGATTGGCCCACAGTGGTACAGGGGAAACCACCAGTGGGCCCCACTGCCTGGGGGCCCTCCTCCTCCTCTAGTGATCAGGTTGCAGACTCTGCACATGAATTATACATCATACATATGTTACCTTATACTGCACAGGACTATGATGTATTCTCTACAGTGCATTGCCAATATGTATCTGGTACATTATCATGCACGCAGTAGAAGTGTTTATATATTTGTCAAGGGGCCCAGCCCATGCACTCACTATTGGTTAGGCAATCCAATGTAACGGCTGGCCACACCCCCTCTGGAGACAGACCACACCCCTAAACATGGGCCCCTACCACTGCATTCCCCGGTGGGCCCTTCATGCCCCAGTCCGACACTGCAGATGGCCAGTCTGGCCCTGCATTTGATCAGCACCACTGTGTTACCCCAGTGATCTTTTTTTGTTAAATTGCTGTAATTGCTGATTTTCTAGAATAGAACCCGTAATGACTGCCTTTACATCTCCTAGATCTGAGCTAATGCTATTTATTCTAATAATAGAATGAAATCAGGGCAAAATCAGAGAACAAGTGCTGCCAATCACAGACTGTTTCATGCATGCTCACTGATGATAATAAGGAACCACTGCACTGTTTACTTCAACTTCTCTGCTATAGAAAGAACTGTGTTAAAAATCATCTTCTTATGAAATGTTCATGATCAGGGTTGTGCTGAACAGCAGATTTTCATTACAGGTATGCAGGGTGCATATCAACTTGAATTAAGATATTTACTAAATAATTCCTACAGCACACCATAAGCATTTGTGATGACTCTGTTGTCTCTTTACTGTGAGTACTGACACAGTATATTGGCCCTCATTCTGAGTTGATTGCTAGCTGCCGTTGTTCGCAGCACAGCGATCGGGCTAAAAATCACCACTTCTGCGCATGCGTATGCGATTCAATGCGCGACGTACTTTCACAAAAGCCAATGCAGTTTCACACAAGATCTAGCGATGCTTTTCAGTCGCACTGCTGGCCGCAGAGTGATTGACAGGAAGTGGGTGTTTCTGGGAGGTAACTGAGCGTTTTCAGGGAGTGTGCTGAAAAACGCAGGCGTGACAGATAAAAACGCAGGAGTGGCTGGGGAAACGTAGGCGTGGCTGACCGAACGCAGGGCGTGTTTGTGATGTCAAAACAGGAACTAAACAGTCTGAAGTGATCGCTAGCTAGGAGTAGGTCTCCAGGTGCTCAGAAACTGCACAATCTTTTTTTGTAGCAGCGCTGCGATCCTTTCGTTCGCACTTCTGCTAAGCTAAGATACACTCCCAGAGGGCGGCGGCTTAGCATTTGCACTGCTGCTAAAAGCAGCTAGCGAGCGAACAACTCGGAATGAGGGCCAGTGCACTTACACAGACACACAATAGGGATTTATCTCTTATAAAGCTACATGCGTGACATAAACTCATAAAAACATAAACAATGAAACAATATAATATGGCTTCAAAATAATAATGGTGACAATTGATATGATAATATGATAATAATTGATTGGGTATAGAAGGCAAGCGTATTCCTTCCTTTACCCATCTCATTTTGGTACTCTCCGAGCTGCCAGTATTTCTCTTTCATTGAAGCTAGAAGAAATAAAAGATTTTTTTTTTTCGTTCTCTTCAAAGTCTTCTCTTGTACATGAAATGCCTGGGAGATCAGAAAGTTTTCCCTTAATCTTTCCTGAGCAAGTCATTTTATTCCATGCTTATAATACACTAATTTGCTGCATCAGTTATTTTTCTTAAATTATTAGATTTTATCTCTTGCCGTGGAGATAAGGTAGCCCCTAATGGCTAGCTCTCAGCCTTCTGACAGAGTGCTTAATGAGACCATTGCATTATCATTTTTGTCACAAAATCCTACAAATGCATAAGTGAGTTGGCTATAATTGTGTTTTTTAATGAGTAGAGAGAAGGAACGTCTAACGGACCAGCGAGAATGTGTCGCTGTTAATATGAAACAACAGAGATAAAGATATTAGTAAGCAAAAAAGGAACAAACAACAAATGCAGCTTCAGCCTCTTCTAACCACTTGTCGGCTCAGTAATAACGATCGGAGCAACTGTCAGTGATAATAACACTGGACAATGGGCATCATTATATTGTATTTTAAATGTTGAACAAATATTCTAGAAATCAAGTGTTGTTTAAAAGGCAGTGTTTTAACTATTGCTGTGCTGCATGGATAAGCATCAAATACAACGTCTCAGATAGTGCTAATTTACTGGGAACATGCTGGTCATGCTTTGCATTGCCGGTCACAGAAGAAACACGGTTTGAATGTGGCTGCCTACGTGTGCACATGAAGAACACATTTATGCCTATAGAGTGTAAGCTTGTAAACCGGGCCCTCTTACAACTCTCTATTCCCCAGTCTTGTCTTATTACTGCTTTGTTCCTAATTGTAAAGCACAATTAATACACTTCCGCTGTGTAACTAACTGTAATTAGAGAATGGATGACTACAGTGCACTTTTTGAAAGCCAGCCTTCTATATGGAAAAATCTGGAATGGTTGGAGTCTTTGGACCTGATTGCATGCAATTCCAAATGCAGCTGCATCCAGTGGCGGATCTAGACTGAACTTTTAGGGGGGGCGGTTTAAGAATGATGACTCCTCCCCCTAATCATAGCCCCTCCCACTTAGTAATGCCCTTCCCGTTCGCTTCTAAAATTTCCTATTGTTGCCATTACTAATAAAATGTTGCCAGTTAGTGGAGAGAACCCTGCACACTGGTGATACAGACTGGCGAATCGCCATTCCTTCCATCAGGGGTGGTAGAGGATAAGACAGTAGGGCAATTTAAACATGCATGGGATAGACATAAGGATATTCTTACAAAGAAATAAGGATCAGATAAGGTTAGAGATAAAAATGATGTAAAAAAAAAAAAAAAAAGGGGCAGACTAGATGGGCCAAGTGGTTCTTATCTGCCGACAAATTCTGTTTCTACAGCACACAGAATGAGCCGAAATTCACATTATAGCACACTGAATGAGCCAACATTCACATTATAGCACACTGTATGAGCTGAAATTCACATCATAGCACACTGAATGAGCCGAAATTCACATTGTAGCACACTGTATGAGCCGAAATTCACATTATAGCACACTGTATGAGACAAAAATGACGTTATAGCACGCAGAATGAGCCGAAATTGACATTATAGCACGCAGAATGAGGCAAAATTCACATGATAGCACGCAGAATGAGGGAAAAATCACATTATAGCACACTGTATGAGGCAAAAATTCCATGATAGCACGCAGAATGAGGCAAAATTCACATGATAGCACGCAGAATGAGGGAAAAATCACATTATAGCACACTGTATGAGACAAAAATTACATAGCACACAGAATCTAGGCAAAATTCAGCCAAATAATGCAGGGAGAAGAGGGGGGAAATGGGACACACACACACACACACACACACACACACACTCACTCACTCGCTCGCACACACACTCACACACACTCCCACCTCATAGATGGAGGCCGGGCCCGCCAGGATATTGGGAATGGGGTGCAGAGCGGTGCAGAGCGGTGCAGCGCTGCGGAAGACGAAGACAGAGAGAGAGCGTCCTGACGCGCGTACAGGAAGGAGGGGGCGTGGTCAGAACAGAGGTCGCTGTACGCGAGTCAGGACGCTCCTCTCTCTCCTCGTCCCCCGCCGCGCTGCACCGCTCTCCACCCCGTTCCCAATACCGCGCCGGGACCCGGCCTCCATCCAGGTGCCGGTATATGTAGGGGAGGCGTTCGCCCTAATCGCCCCCCGCTAAATCCGCCACTGGCTGCATCTCACAGTTTTTAGGAAAGTGAGTTTCTGCTGGCTGAATGATCTCTAACATTGGGAGAACTGGGCGGCAATGGGGAATTGAACTCAGAACCTCAGTGCTGTTAGTCAGAAGTCTGAAATGAGATGGGTGTATAATCTTGGAACCTTGGTACCAAACGGCTTTAATGCTGATTTTGAACTCGAGTGTTTTCTGGAAAACTAAAATCTAATTTTGTCTTCTGTATATGTAGGATGCATCTAATCAGGAAGTTCCGTGACCGAGTGT
Organism: Pseudophryne corroboree; assembly: GCF_028390025.1. Classification (NCBI taxonomy): domain Eukaryota; kingdom Metazoa; phylum Chordata; class Amphibia; order Anura; family Myobatrachidae; genus Pseudophryne; species Pseudophryne corroboree. Next base: position 129,508,751 of record NC_086444.1, on the reverse strand, counting down.
GGAACGCATGCTGCGGACCAATTATCACGTGATAAGTGTCACATGACAAGAAATTCATCTTGAGTCCATCAGCAGTGGACCGCGTATTGCGCTCCATATAACCGGAAGTACGTTCTGACGGAAGTGACGTATCGGGAGCAGTGGAACGCTTCGTGCGTTCCACAATAACCGGAAGAGGAACAAGGAAACGGAGCAAGATTCAAATGGATGAATCTCATTGGAATCAGTTGTTTTTCATTATTGTAATTAGGGAGGGTATAAGTAGGCGGTTTTGGAAAGACACAAACAACCGTGGCCTGAGGAAGGGAAACCGATAACCGTTGCCAACGGAGGGGTCCCCAGTCGCATTGCACTTCACCACTTATGCCTGAGGATTAAGGACCGTCATCTTTGGAGTATAACCAGGACTAATCATGCACTGGTCTGATTTATCATTCAGACATTGATCCATCTGGTAGGCGTGCAACAATACTGGGTTCATCCCCTTGTACTTGTTTTTATATGTTTTTAAGTGTGTGTATATTAAAGTTTTTTTATGATATCACACTATGTGAAATAATTTTTTCCATGTAAATCCGCCGGAGTTCTGATGTGGACCATTCAATAAAGGAATCCTTCATCGATTGCTGTTTGCCTTGGAATGTTTCATGCTCCTTAACCTCATTTGACTGAGGGTATTTTATTACCACAAGGGGTGTACCTGTGAAATAGCTGTGGAAGCATTGTCTTCTTTCTCTTTTCTTTAAATGCTAGATTGCCTCAACTGACTATTGAGGTAGCCTTTATGGGAATGTGACTGGATAAAGAGGAGCGCCATCTCCATTGACAACCTTTTTGAATTCAGCATTTGAAAGATTGGTGATATCTTTTTTTCTTTGGAGGCTGCACCTCATTTTTATTCAAGAGCGCTTAAAATAAGTAGAGATGAGCGCCTGAAATTTTTCGGGTTTTGTGTTTTGGTTTTGGGTTCGGTTCCGCGGCCGTGTTTTGGGTTCGAACGCGTTTTGGCAAAACCTCACCGAATTTTTTTTGTCGGATTCGGGTGTGTTTTGGATTCGGGTGTTTTTTTCAAAAAACACTAAAAAACAGCTTAAATCATAGAATTTGGGGGTCATTTTGATCCCAAAGTATTATTAACCTCAAAAACCATAATTTACACTCATTTTCAGTCTATTCTGAATACCTCACACCTCACAATATTATTTTTAGTCCTAAAATTTGCACCGAGGTCGCTGTGTGAGTAAGATAAGCGACCCTAGTGGCCGACACAAACACCGGGCCCATCTAGGAGTGGCACTGCAGTGTCACGCAGGATGTCCCTTCCAAAAAACCCTCCCCAAACAGCACATGACGCAAAGAAAAAAAGAGGCGCAATGAGGTAGCTGTGTGAGTAAGATTAGCGACCCTAGTGGCCGACACAAACACCGGGCCCATCTAGGAGTGGCACTGCAGTGTCACGCAGGATGGCCCTTCCAAAAAACCCTCCCCAAACAGCACATGACGCAAAGAAAAAAAGAGGCGCAATGAGGTAGCTGTGTGAGTAAGATTAGCGACCCTAGTGGCCGACACAAACACCGGGCCCATCTAGGAGTGGCACTGCAGTGTCACGCATGATGGCCCTTCCAAAAAACCCTCCCCAAACAGCACATGACGCAAAGAAAAAAAGAGGCGCAATGAGGTAGCTGTGTGAGTAAGATTAGCGACCCTAGTGGCCGACACAAACACCGGGCCCATCTAGGAGTGGCACTGCAGTGTCACGCAGGATGGCCCTTCCAAAAAACCCTCCCCAAACAGCACATGACGCAAAGAAAAAAAGAGGCGCAATGAGGTAGCTGTGTGAGTAAGATTAGCGACCCTAGTGGCCGACACAAACACCGGGCCCATCTAGGAGTGGCACTGCAGTGTCACGCAGGATGGCCCTTCCAAAAAACCCTCCCCAAACAGCACATGACGCAAAGAAAAAAAGAGGCGCAATGAGGTAGCTGTGTGAGTAAGATTAGCGACCCTAGTGGCCGACACAAACACCGGGCCCATCTAGGAGTGGCACTGCAGTGTCACGCAGGATGTCCCTTCCAAAAAACCCTCCCCAAACAGCACATGACGCAAAGAAAAAAAGAGGCGCAATGAGGTAGCTGTGTGAGTAAGATTAGCGACCCTAGTGGCCGACACAAACACCGGGCCCATCTAGGAGTGGCACTGCAGTGTCACGCAGGATGTCCCTTCCAAAAAACCCTCCCCAAACAGCACATGACGCAAAGAAAAAAAGAGGCGCAATGAGGTAGCTGACTGTGTGAGTAAGATTAGCGACCCTAGTGGCCGACACAAACACCGGGCCCATCTAGGAGTGGCACTGCAGTGTCACGCAGGATGTCCCTTCCAAAAAAAACCTCCCCAATCAGCACATGATGCAAAGAAAAAGAAAAGAAAAAAGAGGTGCAAGATGGAATTGTCCTTGGGCCCTCCCACCCACCCTTATGTTGTATAAACAAAACAGGACATGCACACTTTAACCAACCCATCATTTCAGTGACAGGGTCTGCCACACGACTGTGACTGATATGACGGGTTGGTTTGGACCCCCCCCAAAAAAGAAGCAATTAATCTCTCCTTGCACAAACTGGCTCTACAGAGGCAAGATGTCCACCTCATCTTCACCCTCCGATATATCACCGTGTACATCCCCCTCCTCACAGATTATCAATTCGTCCCCACTGGAATCCACCATCTCAGCTCCCTGTGTACTTTGTGGAGGCAATTGCTGCTGGTCAATGTCTCCGCGGAGGAATTGATTATAATTCATTTTAATGAACATCATCTTCTCCACATTTTCTGGATGTAACCTCGTACGCCGATTGCTGACAAGGTGAGCGGCGGCACTAAACACTCTTTCGGAGTACACACTTGTGGGAGGGCAACTTAGGTAGAATAAAGCCAGTTTGTGCAAGGGCCTCCAAATTGCCTCTTTTTCCTGCCAGTATAAGTACGGACTGTGTGACGTGCCTACTTGGATGCGGTCACTCATATAATCCTCCACCATTCTATCAATGTTGAGAGAATCATATGCAGTGACAGTAGACGACATGTCCGTAATCGTTGTCAGGTCCTTCAGTCCGGACCAGATGTCAGCATCAGCAGTCGCTCCAGACTGCCCTGCATCACCGCCAGCGGGTGGGCTCGGAATTCTGAGCCTTTTCCTCGCACCCCCAGTTGCGGGAGAATGTGAAGGAGGAGATGTTGACAGGTCGCGTTCCGCTTGACTTGACAATTTTGTCACCAGCAGGTCTTTCAACCCCAGCAGACCTGTGTCTGCCGGAAAGAGAGATCCAAGGTAGGCTTTAAATCTAGGATCGAGCACGGTGGCCAAAATGTAGTGCTCTGATTTCAACAGATTGACCACCCGTGAATCCTTGTTAAGCGAATTAAGGGCTGCATCCACAAGTCCCACATGCCTAGCGGAATCGCTCCCTTTTAGCTCCTTCTTCAATGCCTCCAGCTTCTTCTGCAAAAGCCTGATGAGGGGAATGACCTGACTCAGGCTGGCAGTGTCTGAACTGACTTCACGTGTGGCAAGTTCAAAGGGCATCAGAACCTTGCACAACGTTGAAATCATTCTCCACTGCACTTGAGACAGGTGCATTCCACCTACTATATCGTGCTCAATTGTATAGGCTTGAATGGCCTTTTGCTGCTCCTCCAACCTCTGAAGCATATAGAGGGTTGAATTCCACCTCGTTACCACTTCTTGCTTCAGATGATGGCAGGGCAGGTTCAGTAGTTTTTGGTGGTGCTCCAGTTTTCTGTACGTGGTGCCTGTACGCCGAAAGTGTCCCGCAATTCTTCTGGCCACCGACAGCATCTCTTGCACGCCCCTGTCGTTTTTTAAAAAATTCTGCACCACCAAATTCAAGGTATGTGCAAAACATGGGACGTGCTGGAATTGGCCCAGATTTAATGCACACACAATATTGCTGGCGTTGTCCGATGCCACAAATCCACAGGAGAGTCCAATTGGGGTAAGCCATTCCGCGATGATCTTCCTCAGTTGCCGTAAGAGGTTTTCAGCTGTGTGCGTATTCTGGAAAGCGGTGATACAAAGCGTAGCCTGCCTAGGAAAGAGTTGGCGTTTGCGAGATGCTGCTACTGGTGCCGCCGCTGCTGTTCTTGCGGCGGGAGTCCATACATCTACCCAGTGGGCTGTCACAGTCATATAGTCCTGACCCTGCCCTGCTCCACTTGTCCACATGTCCGTGGTTAAGTGGACATTGGGTACAGCTGCATTTTTTAGGACACTGGTGACTCTTTTTCTGAGGTCTGTGTACATTTTCGGTATCGCCTGCCTAGAGAAATGGAACCTAGATGGTATTTGGTACCGGGGACACAGTACCTCCAACAAGTCTCTAGTTGGCTCTGCAGTAATGATGGATACCGGAACCACGTTTCTCACCACCCAGGATGCCAAGGCCTCAGTTATCCGCTTTGCAGTAGGATGACTGCTGTGATATTTCATCTTCCTCGCAAAGGACTGTTGAACAGTCAATTGCTTACTGGAAGTAGTACAAGTGGGCTTACGACTTCCCCTCTGGGATGACCATCGACTCCCAGCGGCAACAACAGCAGCGCGAGCAGCAGTAGGCGTTACACGCAAGGATGCATCGGAGGAATCCCAGGCAGGAGAGGACTCGTCAGAATTGCCAGTGACATGGCCTGCAGGACTATTGGCATTCCTGGGGAAGGAGGAAATTGACACTGAGGGAGTTGGTGGGGTGGTTTGCGTGAGCTTGGTTACAAGAGGAAGGGATTTACTGGTCAGTGGACTGCTTCCGCTGTCACCCAAAGTTTTTGAACTTGTCACTGACTTATTATGAATGCGCTGCAGGTGACGTATAAGGGAGGATGTTCCGAGGTGGTTAACGTCCTTACCCCTACTTATTACAGCTTGACAAAGGGAACACACGGCTTGACACCTGTTGTCCGCATTTCTGGTGAAATACCTCCACACCGAAGAGCTGATTTTTTTGGTATTTTCACCTGGCATGTCAACGGCCATATTCCTCCCACGGACAACAGGTGTCTCCCCGGGTGCCTGACTTAAACAAACCACCTCACCATCAGAATCCTCCTGGTCAATTTCCTCCCCAGCGCCAGCAACACCCATATCCTCCTCATCCTGGTGTACTTCAACACTGACATCTTCAATCTGACTATCAGGAACTGGACTGCGGGTGCTCCTTCCAGCACTTGCAGGGGGCGTGCAAATGGTGGAAGGCGCATGCTCTTCACGTCCAGTGTTGGGAAGGTCAGGCATCGCAACCGACACAATTGGACTCTCCTTGTGGATTTGGGATTTCAAAGAACGCACAGTTCTTTGCGGTGCTTTGCCTTTTGCCAGCTTGAGTCTTTTCAGTTTTCTAGCGAGAGGCTGAGTGCTTCCATCCTCATGTGAAGCTGAACCACTAGCCATGAACATAGGCCAGGGCCTCAGCCGTTCCTTGCCACTCCGTGTGGTAAATGGCATATTGGCAAGTTTACGCTTCTCCTCCGACAATTTTATTTTAGGTTTTGGAGTCCTTTTTTTACTGATATTTGGTGTTTTGGTTTTGACATGCTCTGTACTATGCCATTGGGCATCGGCCTTGGCAGACGACGTTGCTGGCATTTCATCGTCTCGGCCATGACTAGTGGCAGCAGCTTCAGCACGAGGTGGAAGTGGATCTTGATCTTTCCCTAATTTTGGAACCTCAACATTTTTGTTCTCCATATTTTAATAGGCACAACTAAAAGGCACCTCAGGTAAACAATGGAGATGGATGGATTGGATACTAGTATACAATTATGGACGGGCTGCCGAGTGCCGACACAGAGGTAGCCACAGCCGTGAACTACCGCACTGTACTGTGTCTGCTGCTAATATATAGACTGGTTGATAAAGAGATAGTATACTCGTAACTAGTATGTATGTATAAAGAAAGAAAAAAAAACCACGGTTAGGTGGTATATACAATTATGGACGGGCTGCCGAGTGCCGACACAGAGGTAGCCACAGCCGTGAACTACCGCACTGTACTGTGTCTGCTGCTAATATATAGACTGGTTGATAAAGAGATAGTATACTCGTAACTAGTATGTATGTATAAAGAAAGAAAAAAAAACCACGGTTAGGTGGTATATACAATTATGGACGGGCTGCCGAGTGCCGACACAGAGGTAGCCACAGCCGTGAACTACCGCACTGTACTGTGTCTGCTGCTAATATATAGACTGGTTGATAAAGAGATAGTATACTCGTAACTAGTATGTATGTATAAAGAAAGAAAAAAAAACCACGGTTAGGTGGTATATACAATTATGGACGGGCTGCCGAGTGCCGACACAGAGGTAGCCACAGCCGTGAACTACCGCACTGTACTGTGTCTGCTGCTAATATATAGACTGGTTGATAAAGAGATAGTATACTCGTAACTAGTATGTATGTATAAAGAAAGAAAAAAAAACCACGGTTAGGTGGTATATACAATTATGGACGGGCTGCCGAGTGCCGACACAGAGGTAGCCACAGCCGTGAACTACCGCACTGTACTGTGTCTGCTGCTAATATATAGACTGGTTGATAAAGAGATAGTATACTCGTAACTAGTATGTATGTATAAAGAAAGAAAAAAAAACCACGGTTAGGTGGTATATACAATTATGGACGGGCTGCCGAGTGCCGACACAGAGGTAGCCACAGCCGTGAACTACCGCACTGTACTGTGTCTGCTGCTAATATATAGACTGGTTGATAAAGAGATAGTATACTCGTAACTAGTATGTATGTATAAAGAAAGAAAAAAAAACCACGGTTAGGTGGTATATACAATTATGGACGGGCTGCCGAGTGCCGACACAGAGGTAGCCACAGCCGTGAACTACCGCACTGTACTGTGTCTGCTGCTAATATATAGACTGGTTGATAAAGAGATAGTATACTCGTAACTAGTATGTATGTATAAAGAAAGAAAAAAAAACCACGGTTAGGTGGTATATACAATTATGGACGGGCTGCCGAGTGCCGACACAGAGGTAGCCACAGCCGTGAACTACCGCACTGTACTGTGTCTGCTGCTAATATATAGACTGGTTGATAAAGAGATAGTATACTCGTAACTAGTATGTATGTATAAAGAAAGAAAAAAAAACCACGGTTAGGTGGTATATACAATTATGGACGGGCTGCCAAGTGCCGACACAGAGGTAGCCACAGCCGTGAACTACCGCACTGTACTGTGTCTGCTGCTAATATAGACTGGTTGATAAAGAGATAGTATACTCGTAACTAGTATGTATGTATAAAGAAAGAAAAAAAAACCACGGTTAGGTGGTATATACAATTATGGACGGGCTGCCGAGTGCCGACACAGAGGTAGCCACAGCCGTGAACTACCGCACTGTACTGTGTCTGCTGCTAATATATAGACTGGTTGATAAAGAGATAGTATACTCGTAACTAGTATGTATGTATAAAGAAAGAAAAAAAAAACACGGTTAGGTGGTATATACAATTATGGACGGGCTGCCGAGTGCCGACACAGAGGTAGCCACAGCCGTGAACTACCGCACTGTACTGTGTCTGCTGCTAATATATAGACTGGTTGATAAAGAGATAGTATACTCGTAACTAGTATGTATGTATAAAGAAAGAAAAAAAAACCACGGTTAGGTGGTATATACAATTATGGACGGGCTGCCGAGTGCCGACACAGAGGTAGCCACAGCCGTGAACTACCGCACTGTACTGTGTCTGCTGCTAATATATAGACTGGTTGATAAAGAGATAGTATACTCGTAACTAGTATGTATGTATAAAGAAAGAAAAAAAAACCACGGTTAGGTGGTATATACAATTATGGACGGGCTGCCGAGTGCCGACACAGAGGTAGCCACAGCCGTGAACTACCGCACTGTACTGTGTCTGCTGCTAATATATAGACTGGTTGATAAAGAGATAGTATACTCGTAACTAGTATGTATGTATAAAGAAAGAAAAAAAAACCACGGTTAGGTGGTATATACAATTATGGACGGGCTGCCGAGTGCCGACACAGAGGTAGCCACAGCCGTGAACTACCGCACTGTACTGTGTCTGCTGCTAATATATAGACTGGTTGATAAAGAGATAGTATACTACTAATATTATATACTGGTGGTCAGGTCACTGGTCACTAGTCACACTGGCAGTGGCACTCCTGCAGCAAAAGTGTGCACTGTTTAATTTTAATATAATATTATGTACTCCTGGCTCCTGCTATAACCTATAACTGGCACTGCAGTAGTGCTCCCCAGTCTCCCCCACAATTATAAGCTGTGTGAGCTGAGCAGTCAGACAGATATATAATATATATAGATGATGCAGCACACTGGCCTGAGCCTGAGCAGTGCACACAGATATGGTATGTGACTGACTGAGTCACTGTGTGTATCGCTTTTTTCAGGCAGAGAACGGATATATTAAATAAACTGCACTGTGTGTCTGGTGGTCACTCACTATATAATATATTATGTATGTACTCCTGGCTCCTGCTATAACCTATAACTGGCACTGCAGTAGTGCTCCCCAGTCTCCCCCACAATTATAAGCTGTGTGAGCTGAGCAGTCAGACAGATATATAATATTATATATAGATAATAGATGATGCAGCACACTGGCCTGAGCCTGAGCAGTGCACACAGATATGGTATGTGACTGAGTCACTGTGTGCTGTGTATCGCTTTTTTCAGGCAGAGAACGGATTATAAATAAAAGTGGTGGTCACTGGTCACTATCAGCAAAACTCTGCACTGTACACTACTGAGTACTCCTAATGCTCCCCAAAATTAGTAAATCAAGTGTCTAAACGGAGAGGACGCCAGCCACGTCCTCTCCCTATCAATCTCAATGCACGTGTGAAAATGGCGGCGACGCGCGGCTCCTTATATAGAATCCGAGTCTCGCGATAGAATCCGAGCCTCGCGAGAATCCGACAGCGTCATGATGACGTTCGGGCGCGCTCGGGTTAACCGAGCAAGGCGGGAAGATCCGAGTCGCTCGGACCCGTGAAAAAAAACATGAAGTTCTGGCGGGTTCGGATTCAGAGAAACCGAACCCACTCATCTCTAAAAATAAGTACTGTTTTTTGTTTGTACGTTAGTCAGTCAGTCAGTCAGTCATGCTAACCAGTACAATACCATGCTGCCCTGAGGAGTCATGACTAGGGGGTAATGATTTTAGAATAAGCCACTCTCTCTCTCTCTCTCTCTCTACATGTACAATGTGACCCCATTCTCTTACCAGATCATTAGATATCATAACTTGGTTTGGCAGTCACTCTGGACTAATAATAAGCAAAGTCCCATATACAACAAATTGACACTTTTACACCCCCTTCACATCTGTAGTCGGTCGTTGGCTAATCTGTTCCTGAAGGTCACATATTTAGATTCTAAAAAAGTGCCATAGAAGGGCAGCAGTCATGACATTGCGTTGAGAGGGAAGTACAGCACTGCCCACTGGATGTTCTGGGCTAAGGTACAGGGAGCATGCCAAGAGCATTCCAAAGATGCTCCAGCTGTCACTGCAGCAGCGATACTGGCTGCAGGGTATCATGCCAGGCACCCGGCTAGCTAGATGTGGGTCAGTGGAGCAATGACTGTGTCGCCCCCCAAGGCTCTGCACCCTTGACGATGGCCCTGCTCGCACAGCCCCTAGTTACGGCCCTGGTCTGAAATCTAATTCCCCAGCAATTATGCTCAACTCTTCAATATACTATTGCTGTCCTGGTATATCCACCCTATGAAGTACATAAGGAGCTATGGCCTGTTCTTCTTGCTTATGTAATTAAAAGTAATAAACCTTCTAAAGAGTGGAGAAGCAGACAAGGCAAGAAGTTGCCATAGCAAATAATCAACTCCTAGCTAAAATGGTGCGGTGGACATTTTTTCTGGCATTTTGCGCATGCGAAGTAGGCAAAATTACTGGGAAAATGGCAGCAGTGTCATTTTCTTGGAGACCTACACAACACCTAGTGTTCGGAGTCACTGTTGTTGCCACTGCCTGCTAGAGAGGAGAGGACCCAGATGGAGACTGCACATGGGCCCCTTCCTCCCTTAATGCTTTTATGCTTGGGAGAAGGCTATAAAAGCAGGTGACATTAGACATTTGGACATAATGAACCCATGGAATCTAGCCTTAAATGTTCCCAGTCCTATCCAGCCAATACAATAAAACTGTTCGATCAACATCCCAGCTCTATTCATAAACTCTAAATGGCAAGAAATACTTACTTACAAACACAGTTTGAAATCACCATTATGCCAAATGATACAGCCATAGTGAAATGTGAAGATTATATCACCAGAACTTTGTTTCTCTACACATTAGCCTGATATTTGCAAAGATATTTACAAACATTTGCTGTAAGATCGCTTATCCTTAATTGGGAGGTCACTGGAGGCAGGCATAGGATGGACATGATGAGGGGGGGGGGTAGTTGCAGGGGCGTGCGTAGAGGTACATGGCTCAGGAGGCACTGGCTAGTACCTTAGCCAGATTTACACGCAATATATGAGCCAAAGGGTGCATGTGAGCATTATACACAGGTGCAGTAGTGTATACTGCTGGAAATCTGGTGGGTTTTGAGATGTGCACCGGACATTTTTCGGGTTTTGTGTTTTGGTTTTGGATTCGGTTCCGAACCGTGTTTTGGATTCGGACGCGTTTTGGCAAAACCTCCCTGAAAATTTTTTGTCGGATCCCATAGTATTATTAACCTCAATAACCATAATTTCCACTCATTTCCAGTCTATTCTGAACACCTCACACCTCACAATATTATTTTTAGTCCTAAAATTTGCACCAAGTTCGCTGAATGGCTAAGCTAAGCGACCCAAGTGGCCGGCACAAACACCTGGCCCATCTAGGAGTGGCACTGCAGTGTCAGACAGAATGGCACTTAAAAAAATGAGCCCCAAACATCACATGATGCAGAGATAAATTAAAATAAAAAAAGAGGTGCAAGATGGAATTGTCCTTGGGCCCTCCCACCCACCCTTATGTTGTATAAACAGGACATGCACACTTTAACAAACCCATTATTTCAGTGACAGGGTCTGCCACACGACTGTGGCTGAAATGACTGGTTGGTTTGGGCCCCCACCAAAAAAGAAGCAATCAATCTCTCCTTGCACAAACTGGCTCTACAGAGGCAAGATGTCCACCTCCTCCTCATCCTCCGATTCCTCACCCCGTTCACTGTGTACATCCCCCTCCTCACAGATTATTAATTCGTCCCCACTGGAATCCACCATCTCAGGTCCCTGTGTACTTTCTGGAGGCAATTGCTGGTGAATGTCTCCACGGAGGAATTGATTATAATTCATTTTGATGAACATCATCTTCTCCACATTTTCTGGAAGTAACCTCGTACGCCGATTGCTGACAAGGTGAGCGGCAGCACTAAACACTCTTTCGGAGTACACACTGGAGGGGGGGCAACTTAGGTAAAATAAAGGCAGTTTGTGCAAGGGCCTCCAAAATTGCCTCTTTTTCCTGCCAGTATACGTACGGACTGTCTGACGTGCCTACTTGGATGCGGTCACTCATATAATCCTCCACCATTCTTTCAATGGTGACAGAATTATACGCAGTGACAGTAGACGACATGTCAGTAATCGTTGGCAGGTCCTTCAGTCTGGACCAGATGTCATCACTCGCTCCAGACTGCCCTGCATCACCGCCAGCGGGTGGGCTCGGAATTCTTAGCCTTTTCCTCGCAGCCCCAGTTGCGGGAGAATGTGAAGGAGGAGCTGTTGACGGGTCACGTTCCGCTTGACTTGACAAGTGTCTCACCAGCAGATCTTTGCACATCTGCAGACTTGTGTCTGCCGGAAAGAGAGATACAACGTAGGCTTTAAACCTAGGATCGAGCACGGTGGCCAAAATGTAGTGCTCTGATTTCAACAGATTGACCACCCGTGAATCCTGGTTAAGCGAATTAAGGGCTCCATCCACAAGTCCCACATGCCTAGTGGAATCGCTCCGTTTTAGCTCCTCCTTTAATCTCTCCAGCTGCTTCTGCAAAAGCCTGATGAGGGGAATGACCTGAATCAGGCTCGCATTGTCTGAACTGACTTCACGTGTGGCAAGTTCAAAGGGTTTCAGAACCTTGCACAACGTTGAAATCATTCTCCACTGAGCTTGAGTCAGGTGCATTTCCCCTGCTTTGCCTATATCGTAGGCAGATGTATAGTCTGGAATGGCCTTTTGCTGCTCCTCCATCCTCTGAAGCATATAGAGGGTTGAATTCCACCTCGTTACCACCTCTTGCTTCAGATGATGGCAGGGCAGGTTCAGGAGTGTTTGCTGGTGCTCCAGTCTTTGGCACGCGGTGGCTGAATCCCGAAAGTGGCCCGCAATTCTTCGGGCCACCGACAGCATCTCTTGCACGCCCCTGTCGTTTTTAAAAAAATTCTGCACCACCAAATTCAATGTATGTGCAAAACATAGGACGTGCTGGAATTTGCCCAGATGTAATGCACGCACAATATTGGTGGCGTTGTCCGATGTCACAAATCCCCAGGAGAGTCCAATTGGGGTAAGCCATTCTGCAATGATGTTCCTCAGTTTCCGTAAGAGGTTGTCAGCTGTGTGCCACTTATGGAAAGCGGTGATACAAAGCATAGCCTGCCTAGGAACGAGTTGGCGTTTGCGAGATGCTGCTACTGGTGCCGCCGCTGCTGTTCTTGCTGCGGGAGGCAATACATCTACCCAGTGGGCTGTCACAGTCATATAGTCCTGAGTCTGCCCTGCTCCACTTGTCCACATGTCCGTGGTTAAGTGGACATTGGGTACAACTGCATTTTTTAGGACACTGGTGACTCTTTTTCTGAGGTCTGTGTACATTCTCGGTATCGCCTGCCTAGAGAAATGGAACCTAGATGGTATTTGGTACCGGGGACACAGTACCTCAATCAATTCTCTAATTCCCTGTGAATTAACGGTGGATACCGGACACACGTTTAATACCACCGCAGCTGCCAAGACCTGAGTTATCCGCTTTGCAGCAGGATGACTGCTGTGATATTTCATCTTCCTCGCAAAGCACTGTTGGACAGTCAATTGCTTACTGGAAGTAGTACAAGTGGTCTTCCGACTTCCCCTCTGGGATGACGATCGACTCCCAGCAGCAACAACAGCAGAGCCAGCAGCAGTAGGCATTACACTCAAGGATCCATCGGAGGAATCCCAGTTAGAAGAGGACTAGTCAGACTTGCCAGTGACATGGCCTGCAAGACTATTGGCGTTCCTGTCTAAGGAGGAAATTGACACTGAGGGAGTTGGTTGTGTGGTTTGCAGGAGCTTGGGTACAAGAGGAAGGGATTTAGTTGTCAGTGGACTGCTTCCGCTGTCACCCAAAGTTTTTGAACTTGTCAATGACTTCTGATGAATGCGCTCCAGGTGACGTATAAGGGAGGATGATCCTAGGTGGTTAACGTCCTTACCCCTACTTATTACAGCTTGACAAAGGGAACACACGGCTTGACACCTGTTATCCGCATTTCTGTTGAAATAATTCCACACCGAAGAGGTGATTATTTTTGTAATTTGACCAGGCATGTCAATAGCCATATTCGTCCCACGGACAACAGGTGTCTCCCCGGGTGCCTGACTTAAACAAACCACCTCACCATCAGAATCCTCCTTGTCAATTTCCTCCTCAGCGCCAGCAACACCCATATCCTCATCCTGGTGTACTTCAACAGTGACATCTTCAATTTGACTATCAGGAACTGGAATGCGGGTGCTCCTTCCAGCACATGCAGGGGGCGTGCAAATGGTGGAAGGCGCCATCTCTTTCCGTCCAGTGTTGGGAAGGTCAGGCATCGCAACCGACACAATTGGACTCTCCTTGGGGATTTGTGATTTAGAAGAACGTACAATTCTTTGCTGTGCTTTTGCCAGCTTAAGTCTTTTCATTTTTCTAGCGGGAGGATGAGTGCTTCCATCCTCATGTGAAGCTGAACCACTAGCCATGGACATAGGACAGGGACTCAGCCGTTCCTTGCCACTCCGTTTCGTAAATGGCACATTGGCAAGTTTACGCTTCTCATCAGATATTTTTAATTTTGATTTTTGGGTCATTTTACTGAACTTTTGTTTTTTGGATGTTACATGCTCTCTACTATGACATTGTTAGGGTCTCCTGCTCTGTGCTGCCACGTCGTCATGGCAACCGGGAGACAAGTGCTAGCGGAGTAACCTGAGCGTAGCTGATACTCCGGTTCGGGTCTTTTGCTGTGCACTGGTTACAGGCTCTGTGCACGGCAGGGGATGCGGTGCTGGTTTTTGTGCTCACAGTCTGTGAGGTCTGAGTGGGGCGTGGACAGCACCTGCTATATAAACCCTCTTCTCAGGTTAGGCAGATGCTGCTGAATCTTTGTTGGTTAGTCAGTTCCTGAAAGCTAGCTAGTACTGTGTAAACTTTGTATTTGTTTGTTGCTTACTGCAAATAGGCCTTGGGATCTGGTATTACACTCTGCCAATCCAGACCTAGCAGTAAGACTGGAGTCAGTCGTTTAACCTGCTGGGGTTCTTTTGCTACTCTGTGAACCTAGCAAGTTTGCGGCTGTATTCTCAGACTTGCCTGCCAAAATCCTTTCTCACTGTGCAAGGTGTTCAGGTGTCAGTTTAGTGGCAGTAAGCTGAACCAGTGCACTGCAAGTGAGGACTAGGATTGTGGAGACTCTCCTTGTGTCTATTATTCCATCTCTGACCAAGGAGTTTACTGCCACACCCGTTGGTAACCCTTTAGGGTTTTGCTGTTGCCCTTAGCAACAGCATTTCAGGTTCTCTACGTATTAAATCACTACATCTCGCTTCTTTCCATCTGAGCATTCCTAATACTAGGGAAACACCCAGTTTCTTAGCCTTTGGGCTTCTCTGTTCACTTTGTGTTTATTTTGTTACCCTATCACCTTCTGTGTATGTAATGTCATATTCCCCAGTCGGTCTGTGAGTTCATTTGTTTTGCATCCCTCTCCGTTCAGACACCAGTACATTCCTGCTGGCACTGGTGTGCATAACATATTCAGCAGCCTAATACTCCTGTTGAAATTTTGTGGGAATATGGAGCATAAACCTCAAAATACTTTGCAACAGGTGGTCGATCAGGTGCAGGTCCTGACTCGACAATTTAATGATTTGTCCATTAAAATGCACACCTCGCAGGCCGCTGGCGGAGCTCCAGCAGCAGCAGTACGTTCAGGGGTTAAGGAGCCGAAAGTAAATCTCCCGGATCGTTTTTCTGGAGATCGCTCGCAGTTCTTTTGTTTCAAGGAGAGCTGCAAGCTATATTTCCAGCTTAGGCCTCAGTCTTCTGGGTCGGAGATTCAGCGGGTGGGCATAGTGATTTCCTTGCTACAAGGAGACCCACAGGTCTGGGCATATGGGTTGCAGCCTGACTGTCCGTCGCTTAAAAGTGTTGATGCTTTTTTTACGGCACTGGGCATGTTGTATGATGACCCTGACAAGACGGCCTCAGCCGAGGCTCAGATTTCGATCCTTAAGCAAGGGCGAAGGCCAGTTGAGGTTTATTGTACGGAGTTTCGGAGGTTGGCCCATGATACCCAGTGGAATGACCCAGCCCTGAGACACCAGTACCGAAGAGGTCTTTCTAACCAGTTAAAAGATCAACTGGTACAATATCCCTTGCCTGATAGCTTGGATCAGCTCATGCAGTTATCCATTCGGGTGGATAGACGGCTGAGAGAGCGCAGGCTTGAAAGGGAGACCGAGGTTTCCTTCTTTCCCAAGGGAACCTCAGACTCTGAGGAATTTTCCGAGGAGCCTATGCAGATTGGGGCTACCCGCCTCTCCTCGCGTGAGAAGACGCGGAGGAGACAGCAGGGGTTATGTTTGTACTGTGGGAATAAAGGTCATGTGGTAGTATCATGCCCAGAAAAGCCGGAAAACTTCAGGGCCTGAGGGTGATGGGAAATATCCTGTCAGGCCAGAAGTCAGAATTTCCCAAGAAGGCTTTTATCATTCCGGTGACCTTGAAGATCCTCGGTCAAACTGTCAAGACTGAGGCCTTTGTGGACAGTGGGGCCGACGGGGTTTTTATGGACCGCCAATTCGCCCTGAAACACTCTGTTCCCTTAGTACCCTTGGCATCGGAAATTGAGATTTGTGGGTTAAACGGGGAACCATTATCCCATGGTAAAATTACCTCTTGCACTAGCCAGATTTCTTTGTTTATTGGAGCCACACACTCTGAAAAATTGTCCTTTTATGTGACTGTCTGTACTTTTGCCCCATTGGTGTTGGGGTTACCCTGGTTGAGGGCCCACAATCCTCAATTTGACTGGGTCTCTGGGGGAGATTCTTAGTTGGGGTACTGATTGTTTCAGGAGTTGCTTGAGCCTTCCAGTCAGGCTTTCGCAGCTAAGTTTGCCAGGATTGCCAGGATGTTATGCAGATTTTGCGGACGTGTTCTCCAAAAGAGTTGCAGAGGTACTACCTCCCCATCGCCCCTATGACTGTGCCATTGATTTGTTGCCGAATGCTAAGCTTCCCAAGAGCAGGTTGTACTCCCTGTCACGTCCTGAGACTCAGGCTATGGCAGAGTACATTCAGGAGAACTTGGCTAAGGGATTTATCAGACCTTCACAGTCTCCAGTTGGGTCGGGGTTCATCTTCGTGGGTAAAAAGGACGGTTCGTTGCGACCCTGCATCGACTTCAGGGAATTGAACCGTATCACGATTAAAAACTCATACCCACTGCCTCTCATTTCGGTCTTGTTTGACCAGCTTCGTACTGCCACCATTTTTTCTAAGATTGACCTACGCGGTGCGTACAATCTAATCCGAATAAGAGAGGGGGATGAATGGAAGACTGCCTTTAATACCCACTCAGGGCATTATGAATATTTGGTGATGCCTTTTGGGCTCTGTAATGCCCCGGCAGTCTTCCAGGACTTCATGAACGATGTGCTCAGGGAATATTTGGATAGATTCTTAGTTGTATACTTAGATGACATCCTAATCTTCTCCCATTCCCTGGAGGAACATCGGAAGCATGTACGCTTAGTCCTCCAGAAACTCAGAGACCACCGGCTTGGGGCGAAGCTGGAGAAGTGCGAATTTGAAGTTCAGCAAATCGCATTTCTAGGATATATTATCTCCCCAGAAGGTTTCCAAATGGAGGGTTCCAAGGTACAGGGAGTCCTGGATTGGGTGCAGCCCACTAGTTTGAAGGCGCTTCAGCGTTTTCTGGGCTTTGCGAACTTTTATAGACGATTTATCGCTGGATTTTCGTCTATAGTGGCGCCCTTGGTGGCACTCACTAAGAAAGGGGCGGATGTTGCTCACTGGTCTTGTGAGGCCAAAGCGGCTTTTGCCCGTCTCAAAAGGGCATTTGTCTCGGCCAAGGTGCTGCGACACCCAGATCCAGAGCGTCCTTTTGTGGTGGAGGTGGATGCCTCTGAGATGGGTATTGGGGCAGTGCTCTCTCAGATGGGGGTGTCTGATAATCGCCTTCATCCCTGTGCTTACTTTTCCCGTAAATTTTCGCATGCCGAGATGAATTATGACGTGGGTAACCGGGAATTGTTGGCTATTAAGGATGCACTCGAGGAGTGGAGACACTGGCTTGAGGGGGCTAAGTTTGTGGTCTCAATTTTCACCGACCTTAAGAATTTGGCATATTTAGAGTCAGCGAAGCGCCTCAATGCCAGGCAGGCACGATGGGCTTTGTTTTTTGCTCGCTTTAATTTTTTGATAACATATCGCCCTGGGTCAAAAAACATCAAGGCTGATGCGCTCTCGCGGAGTTTTGCTCCAATCCAGGAGACCACCGAGGAGCCAGTGCCCATTGTATCCCCATCATGTATTAAAGTGGGCATTACCCAGGACCTCTTGTCATTAGTCCTTAGAGTACAGGAGCAGGCTCCTCCAGACCTTCCGGTAGGTCTTTTGTTTGTGCCTCCTAGGTTAAGACAGCGAGTGTTCCTGGAATTGCATGCCAAGAAGTCGGCAGGTCACCCGAGTATTGCCAGAACTCGGGAGTTGCTATCTAGGGCGGTGTGGTGGCCCTCGGTGGCTAGGGATGTGGATCAGTGGGTTCGGGCATGTGACATCTGTGCCCGAAATAAGACTCCTAGAGGGGTTCCTGTTGGCCCATTACATCCACTCTCTATTCCATCTAAGCCATGGACCCACATTTCAATGGATTTTGTGGTGGACTTGCCCAAATCCTCGGGGATGACAGCCATCTGGGTTGTCGTTGACAGGTTTTCGAAGATGGCGCACTTCGTTCCATTGGTTGGGCTGCCATCGGCCAGACGCCTGTCTGAATTATTTATGCTGCATGTTGTGCGCCTCCACGGGTTGCCACTTGATGTGGTCTCTGACCGCGGATCCCAGTTTGTGGCCAAATTCTGGAGGGCATTTTGTTCCGATCTCCAGATTTCTGTCAGCTTGTCGTCAGGCTACCATCCGCAGTCTAATGGGCAGACTGAAAGGGTGAACCAGTCCTTGGAGCAGTTCCTCAGGTGTTATGTCTCCAAGTGTCAGACTGACTGGGTTGCTCATCTGTCCATGGCGGAGTTTGCCTATAACAACGCGGCTCACTCTGCTACAGGGATCTCTCCCTTCCTTTGTGTGTATGGGCATCATCCTAAGGCCAATTCTTTTGACCCCCTGGACTCCACGCCTGGTGGTTCCTCTGTGGTTTCGGTCCTTAGAGGTATTTGGAGGAAAGTGAAGAAAGCCCTTGTGTCTGTGTCATTAGTGACCAAAAGGGTTTTTGATAAGCGGAAAAGACCCTGCAGCTTCAAATTAGGAGACTTCGTCTGGTTGTCTACCAAGAATTTGAAGTTGAGACAGCCATCTCATAAGTTAGGCCCCCGGTTCATCGGTCCTTATAAGATCACTAGGGTTATCAATCCGGTGGCATTTCAGTTAGATCTACCCCGTTCTTTGGGTATCAATAAAACATTTCATTGTTCCCTTTTAAAACGGGCGATTAGTAATCCTTCTTCCAGTGGAAGACCTTCCCCTCTTCTGATACGTGGCCAGAGGGAGTTTGTTGTTGAAAGGATTCTTGACTCCAAGATGGTTCGGGGTCGGCTGTCATTTTTGGTGCACTGGAAGGGGTATGGCCCGGAGGAGCGGTCGTGGGTGCGCAGTTGTGATCTTCATGCCCCCAGACTGTTACGCTCTTTCTTCTCGCAGTTCCCCGATAAACCCGGTGGTAGGGGTTCTTTGACCCCTCGTCAGAGGGGGGGTACTGTTAGGGTCTCCTGCTCTGTGCTGCCACGTCGTCACGGCAACCGGGAGACAAGTGCTAGCGGAGTAACCTGAGCGTAGCTGATACTCCGGTTCGGGTCTTTTGCTGTGCAGTGGTTAAAGGCTCTGTGCACGGCAGGGGATGCGGTGCTGGTTTTTGTGCTCACAGTCTGTGAGGTCTGAGTGGGGCGTGGACAGCACCTGCTATATAAACCCTCTTCTCAGGTTAGGCAGATGCTGCTGAATCTTTGTTGGTTAGTCAGTTCCTGAAAGCTAGCTAGTACTGTGTAAACTTTGTATTTGTTTGTTGCTTACTGCAAATAGGCCTTGGGATTTGGTATTACACTCTGCCAATCCAGACCTAGCAGTAAGACTGGAGTCAGTCGTTTAACCTGCTGGGGTTCTTTTGCTACTCTGTGAACCTAGCAAGTTTGCGGCTGTATTCTCAGACTTGCCTGCCAAAATCCTTTCTCACTGTGCAAGGTGTTCAGGTGTCAGTTTAGTGGCAGTAAGCTGAACCAGTGCACTGCAAGTGAGGACTAGGATTGTGGAGACTCTCCTTGTGTCTATTATTCCATCTCTGACCAAGGAGTTTACTGCCACACCCGTTGGTAACCCTTTAGGGTTTTGCTGTTGCCCTTAGCAACAGCATTTCGGGTTCTCTACGTATTAAATCACTACATCTCGCTTCTTTCCATCTGAGCATTCCTAATACTAGGGAGACACCCAGTTTCTTAGCCTTTGGGCTTCTCTGTTCACTTTGTGTTTATTTTGTTACCCTATCACCTTCTGTGTATGTAATGTCATATTCCCCAGTCGGTCTGTGAGTTCATTTGTTTTGCATCCCTCTCCGTTCAGACACCAGTACATTCCTGCTGGCACTGGTGTGCATAACATATTCAGCAGCCTAATACTCCTGATGAAATTTTGTGGGAATATGGAGCATACCCCTCAAAATACTTTGCAACAGGTGGTCGATCAGGTGCAGGTCCTGACTCAACAATTTAATGATTTGTCCATTAAAATGCACACCTCGCAGGCCGCTGGCGGAGCTCCAGCAGCAGCAGTACCTTCAGGGGTTAAGGAGCCGAAAGTAAATCTCCCGGATCGTTTTTCTGGAGATCGCTCGCAGTTCTTTTGTTTCAAGGAGAGCTGCAAACTATATTTCCAGCTTAAGCCTCAGTCTTCTGGGTCGGAGATTCAGCGGGTGGGCATAGTGATTTCCTTGCTACAAGGAGACCCACAGGTCTGGGCATAAGGGTTGCAGCCTGACTGTCCGTCGCTTAAAAGTGTTGATGCTTTTTTTACGGCACTGGGCATGTTGTATGATGACCCTGACAAGACGGCCTCAGCCGAGGCTCAGATTTCGATCCTTAAGCAAGGGCGAAGGCCAGTTGAGGTTTATTGTATGGAGTTTCGGAGGTTGGCCCATGATACCCAGTGGAATGACCCAGCCCTGAGACACCAGTACCGAAGAGGTCTTTCTAATCAGTTAAAAGATCAACTGGTACAATATCCCTTGCCTGATAGCTTGGATCAGCTCATGCAGTTATCCATTCGGGTGGATAGACGGCTGAGAGAGCGCAGGCTTGAAAGGGAGACAGAGGTTTCCTTCTTTCCCAAGGGAACCTCAGACTCTGAGGAATTTTCCGAGGAGCCTATGCAGATTGGGGCTACCCGCCTCTCCTCGCGTGAGAAGACGCGGAGGAGACAGCAGGGGTTGTGTTTGTACTGTGGGAATAAAGGTCATGTGGTAGTATCATGCCCAGAAAAGCCGGAAAACTTCAGGGCCTGAGGGTGATGGGAAATATCCTGTCAGGCCAGAAGTCAGAATTTCCCAAGAAGGCTTTTATCATTCCGGTGACCTTGAAGATCCTCGGTCAAACTGTCAAGACTGAGGCCTTTGTGGACAGTGGGACCGACGGGGTTTTTATGGACCGCCAATTCGCCCTGAAACACTCTGTTCCCTTAGTACCCTTGGCATCGGAAATTGAGATTTGTGGGTTAAACGGGGAACCATTATCCCAGGGTAAAATTACCTCTTGCACTAGCCAGATTTCTTTGTTTATTGGAGCCACACACTCTGAAAAATTGTCCTTTTATGTGACTGTCTGTACTTTTGCCCCATTGGTGTTGGGGTACAATTTGACTGGGTCTCTGGGGGAGATTCTTAGTTGGGGTACTGATTGTTTCAGGAGTTGCTTGAGCCTTCCAGTCAGGCTTTCGCAGCTAAGTTTGCCAGGATTGCCAGGATGTTATGCAGATTTTGCGGACGTGTTCTCCAAAAGAGTTGCAGAGGTACTACCTCCCCATCGCCCCTATGACTGTGCCATTGATTTGTTGCCGAATGCTAAGCTTCCCAAGAGCAGGTTGTACTCCCTGTCACGTCCTGAGACTCAGGCTATGGCAGAGTACATTCAGGAGAACTTGGCTAAGGGATTTATCAGACCTTCACAGTCTCCAGTTGGGTCGGGGTTCATCTTCGTGGGTAAAAAGGACGGTTCGTTGCGACCCTGCATCGACTTCAGGGAATTGAACCGTATCACGATTAAAAACTCATACCCACTGCCTCTCATTTCGGTCTTGTTTGACCAGCTTCGTACTGCCACCATTTTTTCTAAGATTGACCTACGCGGTGCGTACAATCTAATCCGAATAAGAGAGGGGGATGAATGGAAGACTGCCTTTAATACCCACTCAGGGCATTATGAATATTTGGTGATGCCTTTTGGGCTCTGTAATGCCCCGGCAGTCTTCCAGGACTTCATGAACGATGTGCTCAGGGAATATTTGGATAGATTCTTAGTTGTATACTTAGATGACATCCTAATCTTCTCCCATTCCCTGGAGGAACATCGGAAGCATGTACGCTTAGTCCTCCAGAAACTCAGAGACCACCGGCTTGGGGCGAAGCTGGAGAAGTGCGAATTTGAAGTTCAGCAAATCGCATTTCTAGGATATATTATCTCCCCAGAAGGTTTCCAAATGGAGGGTTCCAAGGTACAGGGAGTCCTGGATTGGGTGCAGCCCACTAGTTTGAAGGCGCTTCTTCTGATACGTGGCCAGAGGGAGTTTGTTGTTGAAAGGATTCTTGACTCCAAGATGGTTCGGGGTCGGCTGTCATTTTTGGTGCACTGGAAGGGGTATGGCCCGGAGGAGCGGTCGTGGGTGCGCAGTTGTGATCTTCATGCCCCCAGACTGTTACGCTCTTTCTTCTCGCAGTTCCCCGATAAACCCGGTGGTAGGGGTTCTTTGACCCCTCGTCAGAGGGGGGGTACTGTTAGGGTCTCCTGCTCTGTGCTGCCACGTCGTCACGGCAACCGGGAGACAAGTGCTAGCGGAGTAACCTGAGCGTAGCTGATACTCCGGTTCGGGTCTTTTGCTGTGCAGTGGTTACAGGCTCTGTGCACGGCAGGGGATGCGGTGCTGGTTTTTGTGCTCACAGTCTGTGAGGTCTGAGTGGGGCGTGGACAGCACCTGCTATATAAACCCTCTTCTCAGGTTAGGCAGATGCTGCTGAATCTTTGTTGGTTAGTCAGTTCCTGAAAGCTAGCTAGTACTGTGTAAACTTTGTATTTGTTTGTTGCTTACTGCAAATAGGCCTTGGGATTTGGTATTACACTCTGCCAATCCAGACCTAGCAGTAAGACTGGAGTCAGTCGTTTAACCTGCTGGGGTTCTTTTGCTACTCTGTGAACCTAGCAAGTTTGCGGCTGTATTCTCAGACTTGCCTGCCAAAATCCTTTCTCACTGTGCAAGGTGTTCAGGTGTCAGTTTAGTGGCAGTAAGCTGAACCAGTGCACTGCAAGTGAGGACTAGGATTGTGGAGACTCTCCTTGTGTCTATTATTCCATCTCTGACCAAGGAGTTTACTGCCACACCCGTTGGTAACCCTTTAGGGTTTTGCTGTTGCCCTTAGCAACAGCATTTCGGGTTCTCTACGTATTAAATCACTACATCTCGATTCTTTCCATCTGAGCATTCCTAATACTAGGGAGACACCCAGTTTCTTAGCCTTTGGGCTTCTCTGTTCACTTTGTGTTTATTTTGTTACCCTATCACCTTCTGTGTATGTAATGTCATATTCCCCAGTCGGTCTGTGAGTTCATTTGTTTTGCATCCCTCCCCGTTCAGACACCAGTACATTCCTGCTGGCACTGGTGTGCATAACAGACATTGGGCATCGGCCTTGGCAGATGACGTTGATGGCATTTCATTGTCTCGGCCATGACTAATGGCAGCAGCTTCAGCACGAGGTAGAAGTGGATCTTGATCTTTCCCTATTTTACCCTCCACATTTTTGTTCTTCATTTTTTAATGTGTGGAATTATATGCCAGTAATATATCAATAGCAATGGCTTACTGTACTGTACTATATATGTATACTGTTGGTCACCAAAATGTAATACTAGAAGCTATAGAAAAGTATATATATTGTATATATATCAGTACAGAGCGGTGTAACTGTGACCCATGTGTCCTGGCAAGCAGTATATAAGCTATAGAAAAGTATATATATTATTATATAT
The DNA here is from genome assembly GCF_028390025.1 of Pseudophryne corroboree. Classification (NCBI taxonomy): domain Eukaryota; kingdom Metazoa; phylum Chordata; class Amphibia; order Anura; family Myobatrachidae; genus Pseudophryne; species Pseudophryne corroboree. The sequence goes on along the minus strand of NC_086444.1, from coordinate 129,484,925 downwards.
ATATATCAGTACAGAGCGGTGTAACTGTGACACATGTGTGTCCTGACAAGCAGTATAGAAGCTATAGAAAATTATTTAAAATTATTGTATATAATTCAGTAAAGAGCGATGTAACTGTGACACATGTGTGTCCTGACAAGCAGTATAGAAGCTATAGAAAATAATTTAAAATTATTGTATATAATTCAGTACAGAGCGGTGTAACTGTGACACATGTGTGTCCTGACAAGCAGTATAGAAGCTATAGAAAAGTATATATATTATATACTGGTGGTCCCCAGTCCCCACAATGCAGCACACTGATCAGATATTTGCAGCACACTGAGCACAGATATGGAGCGTTTTCAGGCAGAGAACATAGATATTTTCAGCACACTGAGCACAGATTATTTGCAGCACACTAAGCACAGATATTTTCAGCACACTGAGCACAGATTACGGAGCTTTTCAGGGAGAGAATGCTGCCACGTCCTCTCTGTTCAATCTCCAAAGCACGAGTGAAAATGGCGGCGACGCGCGGCTCCTTATATAGAATACGAATCTCGCGAGAATCCGACAGTGGGATGATGACGACCGGACTCGCTCTGGTTAACCGAGCAAGACAGGAAGATCCAAAGCTGCCTCGGAACCGTGTAAAATGGGTGAAGTTTGGGGGGGTTCGGATCCCGAGGAACCGAACCCGCTCATCTCTAGTTTTGATCAGAGATGTGTGGAAAGGATACACAGGTGAGGCACTGCCTCACCTGCCAAAGACTTTTTATTTCACAGTTTTGACTATAAAAATTATTAGAATAATACACAGAAGATATTTCTAACTTATTCATAGTATTTTTCATGCACTTTATACAGTCAGAACTCTGGTGCAAACTTTAGTATGACAAGAAAGGCTCTGCCTCACCTGTCTCACCCCACCACACGCTACTGGGTAGAAGGGCTGAGATATAAGGGTATACGGTCTCTAGGTCGACCACACTTAGGTCGATAGTCATTGGGACGACCACTATTGGTCGACATGCATTAGGTTGACATGGTCACTAGGTCAATATGAACCAGTGACGTGCAGTGAGGTCAATGGCTGGGGAGGCACTGGCTTCGCCAGTACAGGGGATGATGTGCCTGGTGCGGGGCAGCACATGCAGTGGCAGCTTTACAGTCACTGTGTTATAGTAGTATGCAGGAGTCACACATCGTCTGCTAGGAGCTCAACATTCTATTCCGGCAGCCAGTTCCCATTCCCTACATGTACTGAGGTCTCCCTTATAGGCGCTGTAGATGTGATGGTATGGGATCCCTTATGTGTGTGTGGGCCATATACGTATGGGTTACTCCAGGGTACTGTCAATGTGCGTATCGTGCAGCACCTGGTGATAGGTGGGCGCTGCTGAGGATGCTACCTGAGAGGAGGAGGAGGAGAGCGCCACCAGCGCTGCACAATGTAGGGTCGGCACCGCAGATTAACTGTACTTTGCACTCAGGCTTGTCCGGAACTGTCACCTGCAGGTTAGCGGAGAGTAACGAGCACCACTGAACAATGAGCTCCCAGCTTACCGCCTCCAGGTCCAACGCCGCTGATTATCTGGACTTTGCTTTCCGGCTTCCCCGGCGCTGCCAGCTGCGGGTAAAGGAGTGCACCGGGTGCGGGTGGATCCTGTTAGGAAGGCAGCGGCTCACATCACCACCAGCAGGACAGGAGTCAGGGGGAATAAAGAGAGGTGAGCCTTGTTCCGCCGCCTGCATCTGTGATTGGACCAGCGGATCCAGCACTGGATCCACTGTCCAATCACATATGCCTCGCTGGCAGGGAAAGCCGGTCCCTATCAATGAGGCACATGTATAAGTGCAGCTTTCACTGCTGTTTTCAATGGGCTTTTACAGCCCAGTGCTTGGCCCCGCTCACCCGCTCTATCCCCGTTACCGTTGTCAATGGGAGGCACTTGCTATCAGTGCCTCACAAACTTATTTTATGTGTTAAAATGATTAGAATACTATAAAGAAGATTCTTATGACACAGAATATGTGTCATAAGTATCTTCTTTGTATTACTGTAATCATTAATGACAGGGGAGGCACTGCCTCCCTGACTGCACGTCCCTGATATGAACAAGGGTGACATGGAAAAAGGTTGACATGTGTTTTTCACTTTTTTTTTTTTCATTTTTGTTACTTTTTCATACTTTACGATCCACGTGGACTATGATTGGGAATAGTAACCTATGACGAGCACAGCGTTAGCGGAGCGAGGCACCTTGCCCGATGGGGACATGGTGCACTAATTGGGGTTCCCGGTCAGTTTACGAAGAAAACAACACAAAAATAAATAAAAAACCTCATGTCGACTTTTTCCATGTTGACCTTGTTCATGTTGACCTAATGACTGCGTCAACCTATTTCAGGTGTCAACCTAGTCACTGCCGACCAATGATGGTCGACCTAATGACTATCGACCTAAGTGTGGTCCACCCTATGATCCACACCCGATATAAGTTATCCAAGATATGTGGAGGACTATAGAACATGGATTTACACTACTGAAAGCCAATTACTAAGAGTAGAAGTAGAAGGTGAATGGATGTATGTAAAAGTGACTGGAGCAGCAGCATTCACAATTGACTGCAGTGGGATAATGTTGTATTTGGCAGGCCAGTGATGCAGGTAGCATCGCAGGAAATGATAGATAACTTGGTAGCACCTTATACTGGGAAGACACGTATAATGGAGATGTTATAGAAAGGGATCCTGTGTGACCTGTTGACTTTTACAGAACGTGGTTTATAAAAGAGAGAGCAGGGTTAACAGTGCCCACAGACAGTGATCTTGTGAGGTGAGTACTTACACTATAGACAGGTATTCTTTAAGCTCACTAACTCAAATGAGGTAAAAGACAGACTCCACCCATTGCAGAATTCTGCAGGCTACAAGACTTTGCAAGAGATTGATGACTTACAGACTTGGAGATAACTTCTCTCCTCCATTAGGATGAGTCAGTAGACAGAGAATAATGGGTTGGGTATGATTTACCGGCGGTCGGGATGCTGACGTTCAGTATACTGATGCCGGCATCCCTTACAATTGAAATCTCGACAGGGGTGAGCTACCTATGTTCACCCCTGTCCCCTAACCATCTCTTCCTACAGCCTAACCCCAACCTCCCCTGTTATTGCCTAATCCTAATCCCCCTTTTCCCACAGCCTAGACCTAACCCTACAACTACCCCCTCAGTGCCTAAACCTAACCCCCCACCGGTGGTGTCTAAACCTAATTCCCCCCCCCCCCCATCCCCCTCGGAGCCTAACCTTAAACTCCCGGGGTGGCGCCTAAACCAAACCCCCACCGCTGGCCCTAAACCTCCCGCTATACTCACATTTGGGATGCCGGCTTTCAAGATTTCGGTGTCGGCGCCTGACCTTTCAGGATTCTGGTATTGGTACTCTGACGGGTGTCAGGATTCCGGCGTCAGTATTCTGGCTGTCGGGATCCTGATAGCCGGTATCTTGACCGGATCCCGAGAATAATGGTACCTCATGCTTAGTTGCTTACAATTATTTCCTCATTGGAAACTTATACAAAAGCAATCTAGATTTATTTCTTGTAACCGAAAAGTACTGCAATGGGTCGCTGCTATAGAATATAGGTTTAGTTCAATAAACACACAATAAATCACATAAATTACAATAACAAAAGCTATTACCCTTTTTCTAATTGTATGTTTTCTATACTAAGTAGTAGAATGTCAAAATAACCTAATACAGATGACATCATTTATAAGCTGCATTACAATTAATTCACTGTTCATACATTGGGCCCCTTAAAATATATTTACGACTGAAATAAAAAAAGTGCAGCATTGATATATAACCTAGGAGGAGCAGTGTCTCTATATCAAATCTGAGGACCTAAATTAGGATGGGACTTCCCCAGGGCTGGCGCTTCCATTAGGCAGCTGCCTATGGGTGGGGGACCTGAAGGTGCAGTCCGCTGAGTCTGCCCCAGAGAAAGAAATGGATTCATAGGCGTGCAAATGGGGTGTGCACAGGCACAGCCTAATGTAGAGACTAGAGCCACCAGTGGTGAAAGTATGCGGCCGGTTACGAACAGGTACAGTGGCGCCCGCCGCACACTCTACACCTGTATCCCGGTCTGCCATTACCGCCGCCTCCCACTTTGCCATGCTGCCAAGAGGCGGGACACCGACATCACTGACTGCTGCGCCAATGGCAGACACAGGTGAGACAGAGCTGCTGCCAGTGAACAGGGGGAGGGTTGCTGAGAGACATCGGGGGGGGGGGGGGGGGGTTATTGAGAGACACAGAGTGAGGGGGGGGGGCGGTTGCTGAGAGACACAGAGTAAGGGGGGCAGTTTGAGTGACAGTGGAGAGTATGAGGATAAAAGAGACAAGAGTGAGGGGTGGGGGTTGCCGAGAGACACAGAGTGAGGGGGGGCAGTTTGAGTGACAGTGAAGGGTATGAGGCTGAGAGACACAGTGTGAGGGGGGGGGGGGGGAGTTGCTGAAAGACACAGAGTGAGGGGGTGGGCAAAAGTTTTGCCTAGGGTGCCAAATTACCTTGCATCGGCCCTGAACTTCCCCTCCAACAGTAGGCACAGCAAACAATTGGACAGATCTCTCAGCTTGGATTACTATGTGACACTACAAGTCCCAGCCACACTTCTATTGTCTTTCTCAGCTGATAATTTCTTCAGTTGTTTATCCCTCCAGCTCTCCATTCTACAGCTCCAACTCTCACTCCAAATGATATTTTTTAAGTCAACTTTTTTATAAAATGACACAGGCGTCAGCCAAAATGACAACAGCGGGATATCACCCATAATATCATTGTAGCTGTGCTATGTAGTAAAAATAACAATTTGCATTACTGACAAAAATGTGTAAATCTGCAAATGTTTCTGTACTGTGCTTTCCATTCTATTTCAGTTGGCTCTGTGAAGGTTTTTCATTACAATACAAACATATGTAAGCATAGCATTTGCTGGCACTGATGGGGAAGGAGGGGGGATCTGGCTGTCACAGATGTAAAATAGCTACAGAGGTGCGAAGGAGCACTTCATGTATACAGTGAAATAGTACTGTACGCTCTCCTGCCTACCTAGAGAACAATGCATCTTATTTATATGCAAGTGTTCCATTAATGCTCCCCAATGACAATTAAAAGCACAATAAAACAGATATATCTTTCCAACCTTCCACTCACTGACGCATTCGTTTATTTTAAAATGCATTTCGAAGTCATTAGAGGGAATATTCAGCCAAAAGACATTTTCCACAAGTATTTATCCACATGCGACTACTCTTGTAAGTTCTGAAATGTCACATTTTGGGTCTTAGAACCCACTGAAGAAGCCACGCATGGCAAAACATCTTCATTAAGAAATAAACTATCCCAGCTGCCATGACAAGAGATTATGCTTTTCCTTTATGTAATTTTCTTCATTTCTTTATTAGTAATATTGATTTCTATTCATTCACTTGTTCAATCTATTTCATTATTTCATTTTTTTATTATTTCATTTTAATAAATAATAATTTCACATGCATTCATCATTGTCACTCAGTATTTTATTATTCACACTGTGGGATTACATTCACAGCATATTTAACATATTTTATTATTCATTTTACTAGTTCTATTGATTTATTTCTGAGTCCCAATTATACCTTATCACTCAATGTTCATTCATATAATAATATTCACTAATATCTGACCACCAGCAGCTTCTATGTAACATTTCATAATGTTAAAAGACTCATACATTGTTATCACTATAGTAGTAAACCTCACCAATCTCATTGAAATTCATTGTATTCACTGCCTTCATCTTATCCACTATTATTTATTCCATCATATCATTTATTTAATATTTCATTATATCATCCCTATAATGCATACTTCTTATTCATTAAGTGTGTTATATTCATTAATCCTTTCATTTCCATAATTCATTTGTATAATATATACGTTATCTATCTATCTATCTATCTATCTATCTATCTATCTATCTATCTATCTATCTATCTATCTATCTATCTATCTATCTATTTATCTATCTGTCTATCTATCTATCTATCTATCTATCTATCTATCTATCTATCTATCTATCTATCTATCTATCGAGATAGATATATAACGTATATATTATACAATATCTGTCTATCTATCTATCTATCTATCTATCTATCTATCTGTCTGTCTGTCTGTCTGTCTGTCTGTCTGTCTGTCTGTCTGTCTGTCACACACACACGCACACACACAAACTTGATTCCCCCAGTGCCCCAGGCTTAAATTGACAAATGCTAAATTGTATCTTTCCATGTGTATTCTGAGTTGCACAATCACGTTTTCGTACATAAACAAAGATACTGTATATAGCCTGCACTCATAGGCAAATGCAGGGGGGTTTCTGGTTGCCCAGAAACCCCCCTTCCCTTGGCAAGTGGCAAATTATGACAACAATAGTAATGGTATATAATACGATTACTAGAGCTGCCGCCGTATCATGCAGAGCTGTGTGTGTGGTTCTGAGCCCTCATCCAGTGCACTGGACCAAAGAGTAGCTACCAGAAAGAAGAGACAGGAGCCTTACCATGAGGTGGGAGAATGTGTACTTAGAAAGTGCAATACTAGTTCCATAATGTTTATGCTTTTCCTGACCACTTATATTATTTGTATAATTTAAATATGTTTATTACAGCCTATACTATAGATCATTTATAATGTTCCACAGAGTGGAATATTTGGAGATTGCATTTGCAAACCCCCCTTTAGAAATCCTGCGTTTGCCACTGCCTGCACTATCCGGACATAGTGGGCTGCAAGTTACATAGAAACATAGAATTTGATAAACCACTTGGCCCATCTAGTCTTCCCATGCACTTACATGGTTAACAAAAAAAAATTTTGCCAGCCAATTTACCTATAAGTATATTCTTGGATTGTTGGAGGAAACCAGGATACCCGGAGGAAACCCACGCAAGCACAGGGGGGATAAACAAACTCCACACAGTTAGGACCATGGTAGAGGCCAAGGGTCTTCGACGGACATGGCCAAAAGATAAGCGTACCACGCCATCCAAGGCCAATCCGGGGCAATTAGAATTGCCTGGACTCCAAGATTTCTGATGCGCTTGAGCACCCTGGGGAGTAACGGAATCGGAGGAAACAGGTAGACCAGCCGGTAAGGCCAAAGCAACTTCCCTGGTTCGTGAGCAATACCAGGGAAGTTTCTTGTTGAGACAAGAAGCCATCATGTTGATTTGCGGGCAGCCCCACCAGTTGATGACCTGCTGGAACACCTCCTGGTGGAGTCCCCATTCCCCCGGGTGGAGATTGTGACGACTCAGGAAGTCCGCTTCCCAGTTGTCCACACCCGGAATGAAGATTGCTGACATTGCTCTTGCATTTCTTTCCGCCCAGAGGAGTATTTTTGATACCTCTCGCATGCTGGCTCTGCTTTTTGTTCCTCCTTGTCGATTGATATACACCACTGCTGTGGCATTGTCCAACTGTACCTGGATCGCGTGATCCTTGAGCAGAGGAAAGGCCTGAAGCAGAGCATTGTAGATTGCCCGAAGTTCCAGAATGTTGATCGGAAGGAGGCTTTAGTGGGCTGACCACCTGCCCTGGAACTGCGTCCCTTGGGTGACAGCTCCCCATCCTCGTAGACTCGCATCTGTCGTGAGGAGGATCCAATCCTGAATTATGAAACTTTGGCCCTCCAGTAGATTGGACGACTGCAGCCACCACAGGATTGAAATCCTTGTCTGAGGCGACAGCTGTATCATCGATCCGGTGCATCTGAAGATGTGAACCGGACCATTTGCTCAGGAGATCCAGCTAAAAAGTTCTGGCATGGAACCTGCCATATTGGATTGCCTCGTAGGAGGTGACCATCTTCCCCAATTTTCTTATGCAAAGATGAATGGACACTCAAGTAGGTCGGAGTACCATGCGGACCATCTCCTTTAGTGTTCTCGCCTTGTCCTCTGGTAGGAACACCTTCTGGGCCAGGTGGGACTTCTGTAAGTTGAGGATCCACCCATGGCGTGATAGAAGTTGGATAGTGTGGTCGATATGGAGCAACAAAAACTCCCTGGATTTTGCTTTGATCAGAAGGTCGTCCAGTTGATCGCTAGCTGCTTTCTGTCGCAGCGCAGCGATTAGGTGAAAAAGCGGCATTTCTACGCATGCGTACGGGCCGCAGTACGCACGCGCGAAGTACTTTCACACAAAACTAGGCTGTTTTACACAAGGCCGAGCTACGCTTTTCTGTCGCTCTGTTGATCGGTGAGTGATTGACAGGAAGTGGGTGTTTCTGGGTGGTAACTGGCCGTTTTCAGGGAGTGTGCTAAGAAAACGCAAGCGTGACAGATAAAAACGCAGGCGTGCCTGGGGAAATGGGGGAGTGGCTGGCCGAACGCAGGGCGTGTTTGTGACATCAAAGCAGGAACTAAACTGAGTGAAGTGATCGCAAGGTAGGAGTAGGTTTGGAGCTGCTCAGAAACTGCATGAAATTTTTTACGAGCAGATCTGCTAACCTTTCGTTCGCACTTCTGCTAAGCTAAGATACACTCCCAGACGGCGGCGGCCTAGCATTTGCACTGCTGCTAAAAGCAGCTAGCGAGCGATCAACTCGGAATGAGGGCCAATGTTGACTCCCTGGACCCGGAGCTGGAACATCATCTCTGCCATCACCTTTGTGAACACCCTTTGAGCTGTGGACAGGCTGAAGAGCAGTGCCTGTAATTGGAAGTGATTGCCCAGCAGTGCAAACCGCAGGTTTATGGAGGTAGGCATCCTTGATATCCAAGGAGACCATGAATTCCTGTTCTTCCAGGCCCGCAATCACTGCTCGCAGGGATTCCATTTTGAACTTGAACACCTTCAAGTAAGGATTTAAGGATTTTAGCTCCAAAATGGGTCTTACCGAACCGTCCGGTTTTGGCACCACAAACAGGTTTGAGTAAAACCCTTTGCTGCATTGTGGTATTGGTACTGGAACAATGACGTGGGACTGGACCAACTTTAGGATGGCCTGTTGCAACGTAATTTGCATATCCTCCAAAGCTTGATTGAAGCATATGGTAAGCTTGATTTGAAAAATCGTTGGGGAGGAGTACTGTCGAACTCCAGCTTGTAGCCCTGAGAAACGAGATCTCTGACCCAGGTAGCCTCCCAGAAGTGGCTGAAGTGATGCAGTCAAGCTTCCACCTCGAGATCCCCTTGGGGTGAGTGGGCACCGTCATGCTGAGGCCTTAGCGGAAGCAGAACTGGTGGTCTGTTCCTAAGAGCTGGTGCTTGCAGGCTTTCTGGACTTACCTCTGGTGTCCCTAGTCGCATTGGAGGCACCTCTGGCCTTAGATCAAAATCTGTGAGACCGAAAGGACTGGACAGATGGCCCCGGGTAAAAGCGTCTCACTGGCGGGGCCCCAGAGGGGAAAAACGTGGATTTCCCAGTCGTAACTTTGGAAATCCAGGTATCCAATTCAACCCCAAAGAGCCATTCCCCAGAAAAGGGGAGGAATTCCACACTACATTTGGATTCTGCGTCCGCAATCCACTGACGCAAGCACAAGGCACTGCGCGCTGACACTGCCAAGGCAGAAGTCCTTGCATTAATGTTCCCCATCAACTTGAGCAAATCACAGAGGACACGTGTAGTGTCCTGAATGTGTTTTAGGAGGGTCACCATAGTGACCAAGGTCATATCCCCCGAGAGACGCCCCTGAATTTGAGTGGCCCTGGAATAAATGGCATGGGTCATCCAGCAACCCGCAATGACTGGCCTTTGCAATACAGCTGCTGCCATGTAAATAGATTTGAGTGTAGTCTCTATTTTCCTATCACCAGGATCCTTTATGGTAAAGGAGCTCGGGGCAGGCAGCACTGCCTTTTTGGACAGTTGAGAGACTGATACATGAACCCCTGGGGGTTCCTCCCAAAATGTCCTACCTTCAGGAGCAAATGGGAAAGTGCGCAAAAATCTTTTGGACACTTGGAATTTTTTGTCTGGATTTTCCAGGCCATCTTGAATAGGTCATCTAGCTCTGGAGAATCAGGGAAAGTGATATTAGGCTTGTTTTGTACAAAGAAAAATGACTGCTGTGATGCAGCGTCCTCTGGAGGGAGCTTTAACATGTCCCATATAGCCAAAATTAGGGGTTCAATACCCTGAGCAGAATCTGAATCCCCACTAACGGGGTCTAAGTCCTCCCCATCCTCTTGTACATCCTCATCTGTATCAGAGAGTAGTGCAGGTAAACCACGCTTTTGTGGTCCTGCCTGAGAGGAGGGGGCTGTGCCGCATCTGCCCTAGCAGCTAAATCTGCAACAGTTTGTTGTAGTAGCTGAGTTTTCTGTACATTAGCAGTAAGCTGGGATGACATATTTGACATCATAGTCTTAAGAGACCCTAGCCAGTGGGGCTCTGGACCCTCTCCCCCAGCCCCTTCACTGATTTGTGAAGATTAGTTGCATTGTTCACATGAAACAGAATCAGATGATAAGATAAGCTGAAGGCTGCATAAGCCTGAGGCCATATAAGCGATCAACTTTTTGTGATTGGTTGTTTAAATGACTAAGCAGTTGCTAGGCAGATCAGTTTTCCCGGTTGGTTTTTCCTATTGGATTAGAGGGTTGTGCATCAAGATGAAGAGGAGGGTCTTAGGTTAGTATATAGGTGGTGGCCATTTTGCTAGACTTCCTCTTGCCATTCAGTTTATGCCCAGGAAGGATAAGTATGTCATTGCTTATTCAACTTGCTATTAATTCGTTAAATTTCATTGCCTTCACTATATCACACCTGTTGCTCCCTCTCTGTGCTGTGCATTGTCTTGCCAGGTGCCTTGGGCTGTTACCAGCGTCTCCCTCCCTCCGCTATGCCGCGACCCAGACGTTCAGCCCCCCCCCCCCGTCGCCTCGTGGAGGCGGGGAGCGCCCTCCGCTCCCGTTCCCCGAGCATAGCGCTTCAGAGAGGCCTTTCTCCTGCTGCAGACAGGCGGCGGGGGCGGGCAGTTACAGCCCGCTTCCCAGCCGTACGGAGACAAGCGGCCAGCGGCCGCTCGTCACGTGGCGCCGGGACGCGCGGCCCGGCCGCGGCGCTCTCAGCAGGCCAGACCTCTCCTCACCCTCCCTCTCTCAACGCGATGTGCAGCCCCGGTCCTCCTCCTCCATCCCCGCGGACGGCTCTCGGCGGCGTCCTGGGGGCACAAGTGGTGCCGGACGGCCGCGGCAGAGCTGCGGGGGGCGAGGGGGGGGACAATGATCAGCGGGGGAATATGAGCCCGGGGCAGCGGGTAGTGGCTCCCGCTGTCCTCGGGACAACGCAGAACCCCAGTTTACCCCTCTCTTGTGAGGGGCCTGGCACATACCAGGACGATGGCACTAATGTGGGGCTTTTTGGGCCTGGTGTTGCTGGGGCGGGGGACGTGGCAGCGGCTGCTGACGCACCCGCCCCGGCGGCAGTCACATGGCAGGGTTTCCCGCCGGCCTCGGGGGCCTGCTCGAGCGGCCCCTGGTCGTCAGCCGCCCCGCCGACATTAGCGGCGCCCTCGTTTGTAGGGTTTCAAACCCCTCCCCACGCCCTGCCCGGTCCTTTTCAGTTCGGGTCCACGCAGTCGTCCGTCTCGGCGGCTTACATGACGCCCGGCGGGGCGCTTTCGTTAGCAGCGCAGCCAGGCTTCGTGGGGAGCCGGTCCTTCCCCGGGGGTTTTTCGTGGCCTCCGGCACCGGCATTCCCCTTAGCCGCCAGCATGCCTTCCATGGGCTTCATGACGGTGTCCGGCACACAATTTTCCCCGCACGGGTCCGGCGCGGGCGCCGGCGTGCAGTCCACATGGTCGGTCGGTGGCCCCCGAGTCGCGGTGCCCTTTCCGGCCTTTGCGGGCCTGCAGTCAGGGCAGTCACCGGGCGGTGGGTGTCAGGTGGCGCAGGGTTGGCCCCCTCTCCCGGCGCCCCCTCAGTTCCTTCCGGTGTCATCCGGATGGGCGGGGGCAAGCGCCTGCCCGCCGCATACTGCGTGGCGGCCGTCTTACCCCGCGAGTTTTGGTGCAGTGAGCGGGGCGGCCTTTACGCAGTCGGTCGGGTACACCTCGGTGGGGGCCCCCTCCCTGCAGCTTCCAGGCGGCCATCCGCCGCGGAGCGGCGGGGCGGGCCCTCCGCCTCCGCAGGTTCAGCCATTTGTTAATGATGTGTTGGTTCCCCCTGTGCCTGTTGTCCCCTCTGTTTCTCCCTCACAGGTCCCGTCCAATTCAGGGGTTACGCCCGGCAGGAGGCGAGGGTCGCGGACGACCGCGACTTCGAACGTGGAGGTGCGGCCATCAGCGGAGGCGGGTGCAGCGGACGACGCGGTTCCGGGTCCTTCGAACTCCGGTGAGCTAAACATTCCTTTACACGTTACAACTTGTAGTTCCTCATCTTCTAGCAGCGTTTCATCCGGCTCTCCGCGGCGCCCGCGTAAATTAGCTAGACTCATCGCACGGCGAATGGCTAAGGAGGCGCATAGGGTGGCCGCTCCTGCGCAGGTGGTCCCCCCTGACCCCCCCCGTTATGGGGAGATGGTACATTGCGCCAACACTGCAGTTACAAGGGGGGTTCGCAAGCGCATGCGGGAAAAAATCCGTAAGGGGAAGTATGTAGACATATTCACCCTTACGGAGGAAATGCGGCAAGGCTTTGACGCAGCCAAGAAGCCGGGCGGTATTGGGGAAAGTGCGTTTCGCAATTTTCACCAGTGGCTGCGGGGGTTTTTGGTGTTCACGGCTTGCTACACGGAATCTCGGCCCTCGGAGTATGCCAACTTGGTTAAATATTTGTTTCTGGTACACGATATGTACTTGAAATCCAAGGGTTCCGCTTGGCGGGATTACGACGAGAAGTTTCGTCGCAATCAGGATGGCAACCCCATCCTCCCCGCGGGTTTTAAGGATGTGGAGGTGTGGTTGGAGGTCACGCAGCAGGTCAAACCCACCCCGGACGTCACGGCCAAGAAGCCCGGGGCGGCGGGTTCCCGATTGACGGGGAAAGGCAAGTGCTTTGCCTACAACGACGGCAAGTGCGTCAAAGGAACGGGTTGTCGTTTTCGCCACTCATGTAGGTTGTGCGGAGCAAGTCACCCGGCCAAGGAGTGCACCGCGGCGACAGGCAGTAAGCCCGCCGCTTCCACCGAGGCCGGGGGAACTGGCAAGTAAGGCCTTCTCCCCGATTCTAGTTCCCGAGTTGCAGCGCTGGCTTACCTTGTACCCCGATGAGTCGGCGGCATCGTTTCTCTTGGAGGGCTTTCGGCACGGTTTTCGTTTGCCAATTTCGGATTCGGTGTATGTGGTTGCGCGCCAGAATTTGAGATCGGCTCGCGAATTCCCGCAGGAAGTCCGGCGGAAGGTTGACGGGGAGATTGGGCTGGGGCGCATGGCCGGGCCTTACGCCTTTCCCCCGCTGCCCTTCTTGTGCATTTCCCCAGTAGGGGTGGTGCCCAAGAAGGCCGTGGGCAAGTTTCGTTTGATACAGCACTTGTCGCACCCGCCGGGATTGTCGGTCAACGACGCTATCCCGGAGGCCAAGTGCAGGGTACGATATCAGTCTTTTGACGACGCGCTGCGCTTGGTGCGGGATTGTGGTCCGGGGAGTCTGTTGGCGAAATTGGACGTGGAGTCGGCCTTTCGTCTACTCCCGCTACACCCAGATTCCCTACGGTTCCTGGGTTTCAAAATAGGGGGCGAATTCTACGTGGATCGGTGTCTCCCCATGGGTTGCTCTGTCTCCTGCGCCTACTTTGAGTGCTTTAGCACATTTTTGCACTGGTGCGTCCAGACCGCCTCCGGACAGCTGGGGGTGGCTCACTACCTGGACGACTTTCTCTTTGTTGGGCCCGGGGACAGTTCGGTCTGTGGGGACATTCTCTCAGTGGCCAGGTCGTTATTCTGCGCGTTAGGGGTGCCGGTTGCGCAAGATAAGTGCGAGGGCCCTTGCACTTGTCTTAGCTATTTAGGTATCGAAATTGACACGGTAGGGGGGTGCTGTCGCTTGCCCGAGGATAAGGTGCGGAAGCTATTGGGTTTAATTACAGACTGTTTAGGAAAACGCAGGGTTCGGCTTAAGCAGGTGCAGTCCTTGCTCGGTTCTCTCAATTTTGCGTGTCGGATTATCCCCATGGGTAGGATTTTCTGTCGCAAACTCAAGCGGGCCACGGCGGGGACGGTACGGCAGAATCACTCTGTGTACCTTTCCCGCGAGATCAGAGATGACTTGCGGATTTGGGTCTCTTTCCTGGTGTCCTTCAACAGGGAAGTTTTGTGGCCCGCTCCTTGTTGTTCTAGTAAGCAGCTGCAATTGTTCACGGATGCTTCAGGCAGTCGAGGGTTTGGCGCGTTCTTCGCTGGCGCATGGTGCGCTGCGGCTTGGCCGGCATCTTGGGTAACGGGCGGGTTCACCAAGAACCTTCTGTTGCTGGAATTGTTCCCGATCTTAGTGGCGCTTGAGTTATGGGCCGGACGGTTCGCAAGTAGGGACATCTTGTTTCTTTGCGACAACTTGGGGGTAGTACATGCGATTAATAATCAGCGTTCCTCCTCACCGCAGGCACTGAGACTGCTAAGGCATTTAGTGTTGGTTTGTTTGCAGCGCAATATTAATTTTAGGGCTCGCCACGTTCCTGGAGTTGACAATGGAATTGCGGATGCATTGTCCCGTTTCCAATTTGACAAGTTCAGGACGTTGGTTCCGGGAGCGGAGGCGGAAGGGTTACAGTGCCCACCGTCTGTCTGGCAGATGGTCGAATCGGTTTAACTGCTTTAGCCAGGTGTGCTCTGGCTCCCTCCACTCTACGAGCGTATGATGCTGCATGGCGGGATTGGTCAGCCTTTCAGAGTAGGTACGGGGTAGCAGGTGAGTCCTCGGCCGACGCCCTGTTGACCTTTGTTTGGGAGCATTACCAAAACGGTAGGTCAAAAGCGGCCATGGCTACTGCCCTTGCGGGCATCGCCTTTCACTCGCGGCTCCACGGGATGACGGACCCCACGGGGTCGTTTGTCCTTTCCAGAGCGCTGAAAGGTTGGGCTAGGTTGCACCCGGCGCCTGCGGATTCACGTAGGCCTATAACATTGCAGCTGCTAGCAGAATTGCTGCGTGTGCTACCTCGGATTGCGTCCTCGGAATTTGAGGTGGCATTGTTTAGTAGCGCGTATGCCCTGGCCTTTTTCGGGGCTTTCCGGGTGAGCGAGTTAGTGGCGGGCAGCAAGACGTCCCGGGAATCGGGTCTGCTCTACGAGAATGTGCGCTTGCAGGAGGGCCTGTTGCTCTGTAGGATTGTGCGATCCAAGACAGATCAAACAGGTCGGGGTCGCTGGTTGTCCTTGGAGGCTCAGGAGGAACCGGGCATTTGCCCGCTGCGGTTGACGCAAGAGTATGTGCGGTTAAGACCTCCGGGGGGCAACCAGTTGCTGGTGCACGCGCAGTCTGACCCTCTGACAAAGTTTCAGTTTGCATCTGTGTTCAAGAAATGTTTGACGGCGCTGGGCTTGCAGGAGGCGGACTTCGGTACTCATTCCTTTCGGATTGGGGCGGCTACCCATGCGGCGGCTGCTGGTTCATCACCTGCGGCTATTCGGGAGTTGGGTCGCTGGAGGTCGGCCTCCTATAAGTCCTATGTCCGTATAGATAAGTTATAAGTGCGCCTGTTGCGCTAACCCAAAAACGTGTTTACTCGTCGGTTTTTGAACGCTTACCGTTCAAGAATCGAGGGTGTGAAGTGAATTTTTAAAATTTTTCCTCCGAGGGGGCCTAATTTCAATTGGCCGTTCTATCAAGGTCCACGGGAGGTTTTTTGAGTTTTCTCCTTCACTTGGGTTTAATTTTGTTACGTTGTGTTTAAGTTACGGATTATGTGCATAATCTGACGTTAGGATATTTTCTTTTACAGCTGTCATCAATTTTGGAGACCACATATGGATGGTTGGTCATTCCTATATTTTTTGGGCGGAAAAACATCCCATGGCATCTAGGGCGACTGAGATTTTTGGGTCCAGGCAATTGAGATGGTTAGGTGTTAGGGGTATGTTATGGGGTGATCTGTTGCGCGTCCTTTTTTCTCGGGAGCGCCGCTGGGGTCGCCCCAGTTGCATTATCATTCATTTGGGTGGTAATGATCTAGGCCGAGTTAAAGGCATAGACTTGATTTTGTCTATAAAGGCGGATGTGGTGGCGATCCGTTGTCACTGGCCTGGGGTATGCATCGTCTGGTCGGAAATGGTGCCCCGTTTCCATTGGCGTGGTGCGGTGCGTTTCTCGGCGCTGGAGAAAGCACGCAAAAAGGTGAATTCTACGGTGTCTCTTTTTGTCAAGGCCATAGGCGGAGTGGCAATCAAGCATCCTCTGCTGGTGCTGCGGAACAGGCAGTTCTACAGAGACGATGGGGTTCACCTTTCTCCGGAAGGAGTGCAGTTTTTTCTGGAGGATATTTTTGGTCTTTTTCGGTAGAGCTAGTTAGTTTCTGGTTTGGTTGATGTTCTGTTTGCGGATGGCGGTGGCGGTTTGGTAAACCTTGGTGGCGGGAAGTCGCTGCCAACCAGCTGTCACACAGGCATAAGTGGTCATTGTGGGGCTCCCTCTTTAGAAGGACGGCAGGTGTGTCCTTTTCTTGCGGTTGGACATTTAGACGTTCCCCTGCGGGAACCGAACGTTTGCCAGAGAGAGAGGGGTAAGGCCAGCACAATGCGGGTTATGCGGGAAGGAGGCGGGGTAGGTGTACTCCCCTCCTTGGTTTGGTGGTTTTTCATCTAGGTGACTGGTGCTGGTGTTTGGCAGCGATTTTCTGTTTGCCATCCTCCAAACTAAAGTTAAATATATATTCAAATCAATTCTAATTCGGCCTCAATTATTAGTTTAAAGAGTTGGTCAGCGATTAATAAACATCGTCTGACCTTTAACTCCAGCTACTGTGTCCGTGTCTTTATTTCAGTGTGTGGTGTGGTTTTATTTAGTGATAAGCTAGCTTAAAGAAAAGGTTTAGGTAATCACAATAAAGTTATGAGCGGCTTAGATAAGCTGAAGGCTGCATAAGCCTGAGGCCATATAAGCGATCAACTTTTTGTGATTGGTTGTTTAAATGACTAAGCAGTTGCTAGGCAGATCAGTTTTCCCGGTTGGTTTTTTCCTATTGGATTAGAGGGTTGTGCATCAAGATGAAGAGGAGGGTCTTAGGTTAGTATATAGGTGGTGGCCATTTTGCTAGACTTCCTCTTGCCATTCAGTTTATGCCCGCCCGCCCTCCCAGAATGCGGCTACGTTTTTTGTTCTTGCTGTGGGCTATTGAAAGCCAGATTGGCGGGAAGTCGCTGCCAACCAGCTGTCACACAGGCATAAGTGGTCATTGTGGGGCTCCCTCTTTAGAAGGACGGCAGGTGTGTCCTTTTCTTGCGGTTGGACATTTAGACGTTCCCCTGCGGGAACCGAACGTTTGCCAGAGAGAGAGGGGTAAGGCCAGCACAATGCGGGTTATGCGGGAAGGAGGCGGGGTAGGTGTACTCCCCTCCTTGGTTTGGTGGTTTTTCATCTAGGTGACTGGTGCTGGTGTTTGGCAGCGATTTTCTGTTTGCCATCCTCCAAACTAAAGTTAAATATATATTCAAATCAATTCTAATTCGGCCTCAATTATTAGTTTAAAGAGTTGGTCAGCGATTAATAAACATCGTCTGACCTTTAACTCCAGCTACTGTGTCCGTGTCTTTATTTCAGTGTGTGGTGTGGTTTTATTTAGTGATAAGCTAGCTTAAAGAAAAGGTTTAGGTAATCACAATAAAGTTATGAGCGGCTTATGGAGAGAATCTGGTGTGCCATACACTGCACAGCTTGTGTTTACCCATATTTCACAGTAAGTACATTAACATACACATACACACAGACAGTTATATTGCAAGCCTGTCCTACTGTATGTAAGAGGAGACACACAGAGAGAAGGACACCAGCACACCCTTAGCTGTACAGCACTAGTGAGGCTGTCAGCTAACTATATCACAGTAAACACTAACAAATTCTGTCCTGTAGAGGACCCAGATAGTGTACAATAGCGGCTCATCCCTTTGCTACACACTGTAGCAGATATCAAGCATGTCTGAGGAATCAGGAAGCGTGGTGTGTGCTGTGGATGACTGCAGTAAGCAGAGGAAGGTGCCAAAATGCCTCTGGTCCCACTCTGAGGAAGCTCCGCCCTCTCCAATGGCGCCAGAGCTATAGTGATATATTATACTGGCAAAGTCTCCTTTCAGCTTAAAAACATCACAAGTGCTAGTCTAAGCGGTTTTGTGCCAGTCTGCACGGGGGATCTTAGCGGGACCCCCCTGGGAGGGTCCCGTACGCCATGCCCACATTCAGCCGCACAGTGAAATGGGGGGCCCCCTAGTGGGGCCCCCGGTTTGTACTCACCACAGATATCACCTTTAGGCAGTGTTAGGGGTGTGCGGCGTGCTGCGGCTGTGACAGCCAAGGCGCAGTGCCCCGCTGAACAACAACCCCTCAGCAAGCGGCTCTGCACCTCGTAAGGCCGGTGACCCCCCCCCTAACTCCCACGGTGCAGGTATGCTGTTGCCCAAACAGCATACCAAAAATAACAAACATGAAAATGAAATTGAAGAAAACTCTCTGGAGCTCAGAGATGTGCATCCTCTCCTGAAGGCACTTTTTTCTAAACTGCCTATGGGAGGGGGCATAGAGGGGAGGAGCCAGCACACCCAGTTGAAGAAATTTAAAGTGCACTGGCTCCTTTGGACCCCGCCTATACCCCATCGTACTAGATTCCCCAATATCCCTTATGGATGCTAGGGAAATAGGACATACGTAAAGCTGGCATATACAAGGTAGACTAAAAGTTATCACACTGATATGAGAGGGCAATGTATGAACGGTTGGCATTGCTGACCATTCCAACACCTGCATCTGTCGATTTCGACAGCTGCAGGTGACAATGCCCATACAACACAGCAGTGGCAGAGCTGTTCCTAGCTGTGGTGGCTGACGGCTCCGGACTGCGCAGGGGATTTCACATGAGTGGCGAGATTCAGCGTATGCACAGAGAGGCAGGCTGGACAGGGAGGCACAAGCACACCAACACTGAACTGATGAGCTGTGTGCTCAGAGGGGCATCGCCGGGGGGGGGGGGGGTCAAGATGTTTATACATCTTGTTGATGTCCGTTCTTTCGAAGCAGAAAGTATTATAGCGGCACAATCCGTGTCACTTTAATACATTTACCCCTCAGTTGGAACAGGGCCCCCAAATGTCATATGGTACAAGCGATGCAATAGCTTGATACTGACATGTAGCATATTTTTTTATAAAAATGTATCATCTCAATTGCATTGTAGTCACATACAAAGTCATTTATAGTTTACTAGGCACTTAGGCATAGCCAGATTAAGAGGGGTATGCAGGGCATACTGTACCCAGGGCCCCCCTTTGTCAGGGCCCCCTCTGCCAGATTACACTGACATCACTAGCTTTCCCTCTTATGCAGCAGCAGAACCAGGCAGCCAGAATGCGAGCAGGGCAGTATGCAGTGCAGGCAGAGACACAGGAGTATCAGGTTTCATAAGCTAACGACAGAACTTTCTGACCAGAGGAGAGATAGAAGGGTGGAGAGAGCTGTAAGTGACACAGGGATCCCAGCTTCTCTTCTTCCCCGCCTGGGTGTCTGGGTCCTGTGTAACATGTTATCTAATGAGGGTCTAGGGAGAGACACACACAAAGAGTGCTACTGAGTCCTGTCCCAGTGTGTAAGCAGTGCAGAGGCTGCTGCTATTCTTGCATGTGACAAAATAAATTATAGATTTTATTTTTCTATGTGTATTTTCATGTTATTTCAGTTGTCTGTGTTCCACTAGAAGAAAATGTTCTAAAATAGTTGTCTTTCAATTAGGTGATGCTACAAACAGTACCCAGGCATTATTAAACTATTAGTTTAAATCTAATATAGTGTACACCATTGGTTTAAATTTACAGTAATATACACAATCCATACATTTCCACATGACCCATTCCAGGAGGGACAAAATGCTCTCTACCTGGATTTCCTTCTTAAGTTACGATTGTAATCATTTGTGTTGAAACACCTTTCTTATCAATTAAACAGTTCAACATAGGTGACACCAATCATATATTAAGAGGTAAGTCCAGATAGAGAGCATTTTGTCCCTCCGGGAATGGGTCATGTTGGGAGGTATGCACAATCTAATATACACCCCCCTTCCACTGGGGCCCCTCGTCATAAGTAATCTGATCCTGCATTTAGGATTAGTATTTGTGTTGCAAAGGAATTGGTACAAAGTTGCATATTAAACACAATGATGTGTGGCACGATGCAAGGCATGGCTCACTTCACTCCGACCTCGATCTTTTGCCTTTTTACCCAGGTTAGCGTCTGAGCCACAAACATTAGCAGCATATAATGCCAGTGTCAGGTCCAGGGTGCCCATGCATTGTACTTTTGTTGTATCAGCAATGCGTCTTAAGTTGGGCATACACTATACAATTATCTGGCAGATCATCTGTCCAATCTGGCTGGTTGTAATGAAAATCTGGTAATGGATGAGAGCAAATGGTTAAACCACAGATTTATCCAATTTGTATGAATGACAGTTTTTGTCCGTTTTCCAGTGTTTGGGAGCAAATAGTTGATTGTCGTTTGCTCTCATCCATTACCAGATTTTCATTCCAATCAGCCAGATCTGGCAAATGATATGTTAGATAATTGTATAGTGTATGCCCAGCCTAAGATGTATATTTTGAGGAAAAGTCTGTGGTGAGACACATGTAGCTTATTAGTGACAAAGTCCTTTGATAGGTGTCTATGGACACATCTGTAGCCGAAGAGCTGAAGCGATTAAGGCTATTGGGACATAAAAAGGTGAATTTTCAGAAAAAAATGTAAAGATTTGAAGGCTGTGGACTTTGACCATGGTAGGGTAGCAGCATGAGAGAAGTCTGATATGGAGGAAGGAAATGAAGTTAAGAAGGCAAGTATTTTGAGATGTATGAAGTGCTTTTAAAGAGGGTCTTCTAGAAAGAGGTGAGTAAATTAAATTGTATTCTAGGGAACACCGGTAGCCAGTGTAGGGATTTGCAGCTGTAGGCCAGAGACAGTAGAAGATCGCATTTCAGCTAGAGAACCTGTCAAAATAATGATTAACAGAATACTAGGATATGATGGTGATGAGCAGTTATGGCGACATGGTGGAACAAAGTTCTTGTTGCGATGTGACATTTCAGCAACACTCTCTTTGCACTGTGAATCTGGTATATCAGAGAATTTACAGTTTATGGCAAAAATAGCGATGAGAGTCTCTTCATTCTGCTGCATGGTGTAGTTGGGATTGGATTTGGAACACTTAAGGCCAAATTCCCACTAGTGAAATATACAATGTTTTGAAACAAATGTGGAATGAGGCCAGTGTTCTAGGGGACAGGACTGGAGTTGTTGCTCATTTATGTTTTGCTATATGATACTATAACAAGTGCTGCTACAATACTCATGACAGTTTTCAGAAACACTGGATGGAAACATTTTACAAGATAGGTTCAGACTTCCTGTCTGGAGCACTGTAATGGCGTTCACTATAATTAGCACTAATTTGCAGTATAAGGATGTACATTGACCATCAATGATTAGCAACCACAAGGTCTGCCATCAGGAATTGTGAGGCCCAGTACAGATGATACAGGCATGTCCCCTGTCCTCTGACCCAGAGGTGTAGCATGGAGCACTGGCATCCAGAGCCAGCACATACTATGATGCCCCCAACATTGCTAATATGTTAATCATAGCAAGGTTATAGATGCCGATAACCTGTCTTATGTTCGGCAGCCAACAGCCATGAGGGGAGGGTAGAGGCTGAGGATAGTGGCTTCGGCAGGGCCAGAGACAGGGACGGAGGCCAGAGGAACACGAGTGAAGAGATGGGTCTTAGGAACACATGGGGTGGGGTGGGAGTCAGATGCACACATCAGGGCTAGCAGCAATTTGGAGCCCCTGCACCCCCGTTACACTAAAAATTATCATATTATCAAACATTTAGGAAAAACTGAATACTACTGTACAATATTGCACCCTATGTGAACCAAATGCCCAAGCATCTGTCAAATGGCCGTCAGCAGCATGTTCCTCACATGTCCCACGCGTGTCCCCATACATTGCTACATCATTACACTACATCACTACTTGCCCCTATATGCTGCACTACATCACTAAACTACATCCCCTATACACTGCCACTGCACTACATTTCCTATATGCTAAACTACGTAACTACACTACATCCCCCATTACCCAGAATAACAATAGAACATCTCAGTTGCAGAGGAGGAGGGCACAGCAGAGATTGACTGCACTCACTGACACTTTGCTGGCCCGCCTCCTCTCCTTCGACTGAACCACCTGCTAGTTACTATGGGCAGACCATCTGAGAGTAGGCTGTCAGATAGCTGGTCCAGCAGGCAGGGAGAGAGCAGCTTGACTGAGGACCGGCGGCTGTGGCAGTTGGAGCATCCAAGGTGAGTGACAGCCATGGCTATGAGATGCAGATGTGGGAGGCAAGGCTTCACCAGTACTCCAAGGTGAAGTCGGCGTCTGTGTCCCAGCTACACCCTAGGTCCGCCTCTCACAGCCGCACAGCTCCAGGTTCCATCTTCTTCACTGACAGGCACAAAGTACTCAAAGTACTCCTTAAATCCTGTGCCCGGGTCAGGTGACGCCCACCCTAGTTGCGGCCCTGGCACACATGGGAAGGGGGAGCCACAGGCACACTTTGGAAGGGATGGGGCAGAGGCACACATGGGTGGGGGCTGTCAGAAGCAAATTTAGAGAGACTGCGGGTAGAAGCACACTTTGGGAGGGGTGGGAGAGAGGCATGGGTGTATTAAGAGAGGTGGAGGCCCAAGGGCTGTCTCTGTCCACAGCGCCAGTCTACTGCTCATGCCTAAGTCAGGTCTCCAGGAAAATGGATCAGTGGGCATTTTCACAATAATTTTTCTACTGTGCACAAACATATCACCATGAAAATGGCTACTGCCTCAATGCATGATTCCAGAGATGTCAGAATTGAAGAACATGAGTGCATGGTGTATAGTGGGTTCCTCATGCACTGCACAACCTGCACCCATTATACATACACCACTGAGCAGAGGCACATTTAGAAAGGTATGAAGGCAAAGACACACTTAGAGAAAGATGGGGGCAGAGGCACACTTGAGCATGGATGGGGCAGAGGTATACTTGAGAAGGAATGGGGCAAAGGCACACTTGGGGAGGGATGGAGCAGAGGCACATTTGGAAAGGGATGATGCCATAGGTACACTTCGGGAGGAAAAGGAGCAGAGGCACATTTGGGGAGGAATATGGGCATAGGCACACTTGAAGGGGAATGGGGCAGAAGTAAACATGGGGAGGGAGTGTCAGAAGCACACTTGGGGAGGATTGGGGGCAGAGGCACACTTGGGGAGGAATAGGGGCAGAGGCACACTCGGGGAGGAATGGGGGCAGAAGCACACATTGATAACTTCTGCATGCCTCTTACTGTTGAGCAGGAATGACAGGTACATGAATGAAAGCAGAAGGAGGAGAATTAAGTAGGCGGAAAGTTGGAGGCGGGCAATAACACGAGCCAGCCTGCCAATTAGCCAAGATCATAGACGTCTCTATGAGTGGTCCGAAGCATGCATACTATGCATCATTTTAAACATGTATTTCTAGTTTCCTGACAATTTTTTTTTCTGCTTTTACATATTAAGGAATATTATTTTAATATAATATTTAGGTTAAAATAAGCATACCTTAAATTGAGAGATGTCATATCAGCAGATACAGTTGATATCTGACAGTGTTCTACAAAGCAGTGCCCTATCTACCACAGCTAAGAGACATCACAAAGGCTGTTTATGATGTGATCAAGTCACATGATCAGCACACTGAGGTGAAAAATCCCATACTGTCTACATTTTACTATTGCTGTCTATCTATGTGTAATCTTCCTGTCCAGAGCGAAATTAATAATGGGGTGGATGAGACTACAGCTCCAGATCTGCACATAAAAATAGGCTGATCGTCATGATAGCAAGATGATGACCAGCCACCCAGCTTGCCACACAGTTGGCTATAAGTCATAATATTAAAGTTGTATTTCTATTTCCTTGACAAAATGATGCTATTTTGCTGCTTACACATCTGTGGGGAGACACTGGGGATAAGAATGTAGGGGGTGAACATGCCCACAAGACAGGCCAAACCCCCACAGCATTGCGCCCCCCCCCCCCCCCCCCCACACACACACAGCACTAGACACACACACACACACACACACACACACACACACACACACACACACACACACACATTGTCACTATAGGCCTTTTTCAGGCCCAGGACCATGTAGCCCTAAATTCGGGATCCGGTCTGAAGATCGACAGTATCTAGGTCGACAATGTTTAGGTCGACCACTATAGGTCGACAGTCACTAGGTCGACATGGATGGAAGGTCGACAGGGTTTCTAGGTCGACATGTGCTAGGTCGACAGGTCTAAAGGTCGACATGAGTTTTTCACATTTTTTTCTTTTTTTGAATTTTTTCATACTTAACGATCCACGTAGACTACGATTGGAACGGTAAAGTGTGCCGAGCGAAGCGGTAGCGGAGCGAAGGCACCATGCCCAAAGCATGGCGAGCGAAGCGAGCCATGCGAGGGGACGCGGTGCACTAATTTGGGATTCCGGTCACTCTACGAAGAAAACGACACCCAATTTTTTTCCCCCCTCATGTCGACCTTTAGACCTGTCGACCCAGCACATGTCGACCTAGAAACCCTGTCGACCTTCCATCCATGTCAACCTAGTGACTGTCGACCTATAGTGGTCGACCTAAACATTGTCGTCCTAGATACTGTCGATTTGATGAAGCACACCCCTAAATTCGGCCTTACTCTTCTGCTTGGTTGTTAGCACACTGTGGGGCTGATTCTGAGTTAGGAGCAAAAAAAAAAAAATTCTCCTGTACATACCATGTTGCAATGCAAGGGGTGCAATACATTTATTCAGTTTGCATGCATGGTACAGTAAATACTGGCTGCTTTTGCATGTAGCACATACATTTTTGGGCAGCTTTATTTTTACACTGTCATTTAGATTTGAGTTTGGGCATGCACCTCTCAATTCTAAATTACTCTGCACAAATATCACCCACCTGCAGTAGAATATGGTATAACCAAGA
Organism: Pseudophryne corroboree; assembly: GCF_028390025.1. Classification (NCBI taxonomy): domain Eukaryota; kingdom Metazoa; phylum Chordata; class Amphibia; order Anura; family Myobatrachidae; genus Pseudophryne; species Pseudophryne corroboree. The sequence goes on along the minus strand of NC_086444.1, from coordinate 129,459,673 downwards.
TGTAAAGTTACTTGCTTTTTTCTTTTTACTTTACTCAAAACACAGAATCAGCAGCTGAAGAGTTTCTAATAGTAGGGGTCCACAGTGCACTGCTGATTACAGCAGCAAACTGCATTGGTCTGTGAAATAAGAGATAGTTTGAAGGCATCCCCCTGATCCCTCGTGCATTACAGTAGTACTGCCTGTACCACCCTGATAGTGGCCCTGGAAGTCATCGATGTTTGCCATTGATGGTGGAGATCCAATGTTTCTTTACCATCAGTGGCTGAGAAGGTAGCGGTGGTTGCTTTTCTCTCCTCCGGTACAGTGAGCACAGTGCTAATCCCCACCCGTGGCATTCCATTAGATACTTCGCTCTTCTCTGATTCATCACCTGTAGTGTGATAGACTTTGATTGTACAAAACATTGATGACTTCCCATCAATGGTTCCATGCCATCCATATAAGTCGCCAATGGTATTATCGGTGGTAACCATCGATGGAGTACCATTTGATACCCCTCGTTAGTGTAGTATGTACCTGTAAGTTGAGGTGCGGCATGTATTTTTGGCCGGTATAAAGATTGCAGCAAATCATAGTTCAATATTTTTTGGGATATAATGAATAGGTTGATTGTAGAAACAAAGGAATAACCAACAAGCATGTTTATTCTAATTAATGCATTATTTGATTGCTTTCATTATAAGAGTAATTATTTTAAAAACAACATACAGTTAACTCTATGTCACAATATTGGATATCTGTGTTATTTGCTAGGTTAATTTAAAACAGTGAAGTGATAATTTATATAATTATATTTGACTTTATTCAATAAATTACTGACAGCATTCGCTGAAATATTTCTGCCAGAGGAATAATCATTTTTTATGTTTGATCACTCTAACAAAGGTTAAGAAAAACTCTTTTAATGAGGATAGTCAATAGATGGTATCAAAATGAACAGATGGCGACATTTGTGACAAACCCAGTTTTATCATGTTTTGTACAGTAATTAATAGGTCTCTGCAAGAGTCTTAGGGGAGATGTTCAGCCAGAATTAAGATACTGACACCCTTTGTGTGCCAGAATTTCATTATACATTTTTTTATGTGCTTAAAAATTTTTCTAAACTTGATTGCTGCTGACATCATGATTAACTTAATATAACAAATAATAATTTGCTATTTTAATATGGAAGTGCAGTACCTACAGTACAATACATTAATATTGTCATTAAAGTGAAGAGACATGTGCATCAAGTCCAGGCTTCTACCTATATAATAATAACTATTCATAATAATTTAGCATCAAAAATTAATATAATTAATCACCTAGCAAAGCGGATTTACAGTATATAGCCTTGTGTCTACATGCTGTCCATGGTGTTCGAATCATGTATGATGCATAGATTACCATGGTCTTGATTCCTACTTTGAATGATCACTTTAGTGTGCACTCTAAGGTCGGGATGTAATGAAGTCCGAGGTCAGCGGCCATGTGTGATGCCGGCCGAACTCTGATTTTTTTTTAAAAGGGGCAGTCATTAACAAGGCATGGTTTAGCCTTGTATATGATTGCCCCCTTAAAAATTTCCAAATTCGGCCGGCATCACGCACGGCTGCTTGGATTTCATTACATCCCCCCCCCCACCCCCCACCCATGCTTGTAGCATTCTTAAAAGTGTTCCTATTAAAATAAACATAACTTCACTAAACGGGTTTCTAAACTGAATTTGATATCACATTTCATGAAAAATGCATTATTTGCAAAGCCCCGTGTTAAATATGGGCTCTGTAGTTGGTGAGAGTATTCTCCCTTGTTGTGCTCTGCAGTGGCAGGTGCTACACGTGCGAGGACAAACTGCAAAAGAATCCAGCGTCTTTTTTGATCGCTAGAGGTACGCAGGAAGCAGACGTTTGGGGGTGGTAACTAGCCTTTTTCTGGGAGTGTCAGGAAAAACGCAGGTGTTCCCAAGAGTTTTCAGGGAGGGTGTGTGACGTCAGCTCCGGCCCCGAACAGCCTGTTTGCTATCGCACGGTGGGAGTAGGTCCTGGGCTACGCACAGACTGGAAAAATCATTTGATGGTGAGTGAGGTGCGAACAGATTTGCAGCTGATCGGCATACGCAAAACTTTCGTATGGTGTACGCAGACTTGCATGGGGCGGATATTCACTCTGTTTGGGTGGTGACTATCACCATCTGTATTGGTCCGTGTCACTGAATGCCTGTCTGCCATTTCATCTTGGATGTCATCTCGCCACCTCAATCTCAACATTTCCAAAACAGAATTAATTATATTCCCACCAGCCAAGAGTAGATACCAACCTCATATCTCCATAACTTAACAATGCGACTATCCACCCTACCCCATAAGCTCGCTGCTTAGGTGTCATCCTGGACTCTGAACTGTCCTTTGTTACCCACATTCAAATCATGAACTCTAAATCATGCTACATGCATCTAAAAAACATAACCAAAATACGTCCTTATCTTACGCAAGACACAGCAAAAACTCTAATCCATGCACTCATCATCTCCCGCATTGATTATTGCAATAGTCTCTTTACTGGTCTTCCCAAGAAAAGACTCTACCACTACAATCCATTCTGAATGCAGCTGCAAGGCTAATTTTCCTATCAAGACGTTCATCATCTGCTGATCCGCTCTGTCAGTCCTTCCATTGGTTGCCCCTATTCTACCGTATTCAATATAAAATACTTCTACTCTCAAATAAAGCTATTAACCAAACTACACCAACATATATCTCTTCGCTTATCTCAAAATATCTCCCAACTCAACCTCTCCGCTCTGCACAAGATCTGTGTCTCTCATCTGCACAAATCACTCGCTCCCATTCACAATTGCAGGACTTTCTTCGGGCAGCACCCACTCTGTGGAATGCCCTACCACGCACAATAAGACTCTCCTCTAACCTCCAAACTTTTAAGCGTTCCCTGAAAACTCGCCTATTAAGGCAAGCCTATCAAATTCCTGAACTGCCCACATAACCTTCAGAAGCATTCATATCTAATTACATCCCATCAGGACTGTCTTTGCAATCTGGAGACTGATATGCTATAGATAGAGCCTATCCTTGTGTATCCTTCCTATTTTCCTTATAGATTGTAAGCTTGCGAGCAGGGCCTTCCTACCTCTATGTCTGTCTGTTATTACCCAGTTCGTATTGTCACTGTTGATTCCAATTATACAGCGCAACGGAATGTGCTGCGCTATATAAGAAACTGTAAATAAATATATAATAAATAATATAAATTGCTAACCTCTGCAAATTCGCAGAGAAGCGATCAGGACTAAATCGGGCCAATAGTACTGTGATACAATAGAAAAATAAATGTGATTATATCCTTGTTTCATTACAACAAATATAACATACTGATAGGTATTATTTTTGGAATCTTAAACCTCCAATATTTCTGATAATAGATAAAATTCTTTGATTTGAAATACATGTTCCTGCATTTCCATCAGCTGCAAAATCCTTTGTAGCGTGAATGATCACATGATACAGGAAATACTGCAAAGAAGATATTCATTTCATAGGATAATATTTGGGTTTACTGTATTTTCTCCACTTTTTCAAATAGATATAATGTCATTTGTATAATACTACAATATGAGTTTATAACACAAGCAAACTTGTCTTTCTACAACGATTTAATAGTCAGAGTTGTGCGCTTATGCCATTATTAGGCTGCAAATACAACAAAAAGTTGGACATATGTTCCCTTGCAGATGCCAAAAGATTATGAATACATTCCATCCATAATGAATGGGTTAGGTCAAATGAGGAAATGAGAGAGAAAGTTACAGGGAGACGTGCACTCTAGAAGGTCTTTCAAAGACTACTTGCATGCCCTGCAGCTGTGCCGACATTTACAGTCACATCACATCATTAGACGTCTATAAAGTGATTAGAGAATAGTCTGGTGGAATTGTGTCTTCATCTGTAATATAAGTGCTCGATATACATAACATAGGGGTGTCTTTGGAGTTTGTAAACATTTTACTGAATATATGCCGGTAGCCTGCTTGGTATTTGCTTCCTGGATTTGAGCAGAAGCCACCATACTAAATGTACCATTAACAGTTCTTTGCACCATCATAGAAAGGTGAGATGGAAAGAGATTCTTAGGCAGAAAATGACTGTCCATATAAGTATATTACGTGAACTGTCTGATTCAGTAGAGAACTCTCCATCTCTTCACATCTAATAGAGATTACAGTGGGCCAGGCCAATGTAGATGAGTAACCCAATTCCCCAATATTGGGGATAAGACCCTAGTTCTTAGGTGTGAGTTATAGACAGCGGTTCCTGATCAGGTAAGTCATTATGTCCCTTATTTTAAACACTTACTGTCAGTTCTAATTTTTGCAGGCCTCACCCAGTTTACATATGCCAATTGGCAATGGCATAAATAGTTCATGGCCTGCAGGTAAATGGGCAGATCGGGCAGTGTTATGGTTAGATCTAGGTCCATACATCAACTAGGTATCGGGGCAAATCCCCATTCTGCTGCTGCTTGGGTCAGGGGATCGGGGAAATCCAACATGTTGGAAATCCCCGTTTCGCTGATTCTGATCAAAAAATTATCGTGATCAGTGAGTCTGGGATTTTTAACATGTATTTCTCTAATTTAGCGATAGTAAATTAGATAGTAAATTTAGTTTACCGATCATTGATGTCCGTCAAACTGCAATTTTAATCACCGTTTGGCAGATCGGATCAGCAGAATGGGGAATCACGGCTCAGATGTCTGGTCAGCATATCTACTGGGTTGCCTGATGGGTGATTTGCATAAGCTGTGTGCCTAAAAAATCCCACTTGTGCTGAAAGCAGCCAGCACATTGTGGATGTAGTGACCAGAGGACTAATTCATGTTTGTCCGCTATGGGCGAGTTCACGCGATTTTCAGCTGGCTGCGCATGTGCCGCCATCACACTGTGAATGCGTCAAGTTGCTGCTGCGATCCCGCTCACTTTGAGGATTTCATAGGAAAGTGATTGACAGGAAGTGACCTTTTGCTGGTGTTAACGGGGAGTGGTTGCAAAAAAGCAGGCGCGTCATGGACATTTTCAGAGTGTGTGCCTGCCTTCAGCTGTGAGCATGTACATATAAAAACATGGCACCTGTGTTGCTACTGCTGTGTCCAGTCTGCATAGCCATAAGCCAACCCTTAAACCTGATGTTCCTCACTTTGTGTACAGCTGCAAATGTGTACGCAGTTGTGAATGAGTTTGCGATGGCTCCAGTGGGCATCTCTTTCATTCCTGGGCAGCAACTTCACTTGCTAACATTAGCAGCTCAATGGCCTAGAAAATCACACTTGCTAGAGCATGTGCATCAGAGGAGGATTTACCACAAGACAACCAAAGTGGCTGCTTAGGGCCCTGCTGGTCCCAGGTGGCCCGCAGACAAGGATGTATAAAGGGCATTTCTGGTGGACCACAAACTTCATCGAAATTGTCCGACAGCTGGGCTGGCTGAGTACTCCCGGCAGGCTGTCAGTGATTAGACAGCTGTTGGGTCCGCCTCCAGCGCATGCCTGTGTCTCCAGTCCTGCAGCACTGTGCATGTGACCAGTCATGACACACGTGTGTAACACGTCAGATGCTTAGAGAGAGGAGCCGGGATGTGCACAGGAAAAAAAATATTAGGTCTTCCAGTGTACTTTATTATAGTATTCACCTACTTCAAATTCTAATAGGGTGGTAGTGGGGGATGGGGGAGGACAGTGTTATTTTAAGTAAAGAGTCTAACATCCTCCTGCTACAATCGTGTCTGGGGGGGAGGGACACACTGACTGGTGATATGTCAATATGCTATTATACTCTGTTTTAAGTTCTACCGTGTATAGGAGATGCCTGCTACAGTCAGTGGAGCACTGATATATAATCAATTCAGTCACACTGAGTGAGGGGTGTAATGATGGGTATTATATGGTGCCTGCATTATTTATCAGTGTCCCCCACTGACTGTAGTATGTCCCCCATCCCCTATTAGCTGGTCCCCCATCCCTTATAATATCCATTATTGCACACCTCAGTCAGTGACTGCATTGACTATATATAAGTGCCTTTAGTGTGACTCCATTATACGAGGTCTGACAATGAAGTTACCAAACTCACCATCATGCAGTAGCAGATTTACCACTAGGCAATCAAAGCAGCCGCAAAGGCCTGTCTGGCCCCAGGGGGATCACCGACAGATCATGGAGTTGGGAAGGTATTGCCCGTGTGCCATGCCTAAAGTGTGATTTTAAGTACACTAGTACAACTACCATCCGCCTGCTATAATCTTGCAGGGGGCAGATTTAGCCTCATACACTGACTGGGGGGGTGGGGTGGCACAATGAGCGGGGGCCTGTCTGCAACAATTGGGGGTGCACACTGATGACTGTTTGAGGAAAGGGGGCCCCAAATCGATGTCCTGCTTAGGGCCCCATGAGGTCTAAATCCGCCTCTGATGTGCATACAGACATAAATTAGGCCCTAGGTACACAGGCTCATTGTGAGGACCCCGAACGCTGGGTCAGTGGGAAAGAACAGGGTGGCATACTACTCAATACGGGGGAGATTTATCAGACCTTCTTAATAAGAGCAGATAGCAACCAATCAGATTCTACCATTTATCTAGTAAATGCTACAAAATGCTGACAATAATCTGCTAAGCCTGTTCTTGTAAACTTCTTTCATTTTATTTCAAGTAGAGGAGAAGGGGGATGAATGACTTAAAAATAAGTGGTGCTAGACACGTTCTTCAGGGAGCACGTTACAGCCCTGAGTGTCCGTTTCTAGATGTACCTGAGTGCACAGCCTAATGAACTCTGCCTATGCTGCTGCTATGTGCCCACAGTCACGGATGTACTGCAGTTACTACAAAGCTGTAAGAAATGGAAAGCAGCTATATTATACCCAAATAAAATACTAATATTTTGGTCTTGTCATTCACTTGGTCGCTAGCTATTGTGGCCACCATTTAGCCTCATTCTCCGGTGTGTCTCTCCAGCCTCATACTTCAATTTTTATTTCCATCTTCATGCCCCACTGCGTCTTTTCATCTTCATGCCTCGATGTGTCTCTCCAGCCTCATGGGCACCTGTGTCCCTCAACTCTTGTACAATAGTTAGTTGCAATGTAACAAGAATTAGACATGGCAGAAATGGTCCCTGTTTATGGGAAAAAATATTATTTTATAAAGGCCGCATAAATTGGGAGCTACCTTTCTATTTAGAATGAGACTTAATTATATATTCCTTACAACTAGAACATTAGTTTCTTGCAAATGGATAATTGTACATGCAATTTATTAACATTATTAACATTTACATATACAGGTTGAGTATCCCATATCCAAATATTCCGAAATACAGATTTTTTTGAGTGAGATTGAGATAATGAAACCTTTGTTTTCTGATGGCGCAATGTACACAAACTTTGTTTAATACACAAAGTTATTAAAAATATTGTATTAAATGACCTTCATCCTGTGTGTATAAGGTGTATATGAAACATAAATTAATTGTGTGAATGTACACACACTTTGTTTAATGCACAAATTTATTAAAAATATTGGCTAATATTACCTTCAGGCTGTGTGTATAAGGTGTATATAAAACATAAATGCATTCTGTGCTTAGACTTAGGTTCCATCGCCATGATATCTCATTATGGTATGCAATTATTCCAAAATATGGAAAAATCCGATATCCAAAATACTTCCGGTCCCAAGCATTTTAGATAAGGGATACTCAACCTGTATAACACCAACATATTCCATTGAGCTTAGATAGCTAAACAACTTTGTTCTACTGGTCACATTTTCTAATGAATGTCCCAGAATATGGCTATTCCTGGCTATTGGTAACTGTAGCTCCAAAATAAAGAAATAAAGTAGATACTTGTTTTTTTTATCAAATGTTATTTACACTGTAACAAATTTTAGCCATGCAACACGTATTACTGGTAGGATTAGATTCTACTACAGTGGTTCTTTAACTCGGTCATCAGTTATTATAATTTATTTATTAACACTTTCTTATATAGCCTAGCATATTCTGTTGTGCTTTGCAATTGGATACAGTGACAGAACAAACTGGATAATAACAGACAGACATAGAGGTCAGAAGGCCCTGCTCGAAAGCTTAAAATCTTTAGGGAGAATGTGCTTTGATACAGAAGGACAGGCGCTGTCTATTAGAGAATGGTCCAGCCAGATTGCAAAGGGCTGTATGATATAGTAACGCAGCAATGTTGGTCAGGGATCAGGAGGATGTGAAGTTAATAAAGACAAAATATGTGAGGTTATGTGTGGACTGTATAGAGGGGATGTACTTGAGTAGGATATCTTAGGAAGGCTATGTGGGCGGTTCCGAAATTTGATAAGCTTGCCTGAAGAGGTGAGTTTTACATGAACTCTTGAAGATTTGGAAGCTAGAGGAGGGAAGTTACTGCAATCGTGAATGGGAGTGAGTAATAAGTGTGGTGAGAGATGCAGATCTTGTGCAGAGCAGAGAGGTTGGATTGGGTGATATTTTGAGATAAGAGATGTTCTGTATGATGGTGTAGTTTGGTTAATGGCCGTGTGTGTAAGTAAAATTATGTTATATTGAATATGGTAGAAAACAGGTAACCAATGGAGGGACTGACAGTTCATCTTTTCCAGGTCTCCTATCAGGTGCACAGGTGTATTACCAACTGTCACATTTTATAGATGCATTTTTAAAATGTGACAGTTGGTAATACACGGGTACATGTTAGGTTCCTGGAAAACATGAACTGTTTGGGGTCCTGAGGCCTGAGTTTGAGAACCAGTGCTCTACTTTGTTACACAGCTTTATCTCCATGCTCAGGTGTCACTTATTCAATCAATGCCCCAGGCTATGGTGAGGTGAAATGAAACAAATATTCTCATTTAAAATTCAATTAGAAGTATACAGTACCTGACTTCCACCAAATACAAATTGTATGACATTAAAACATTGTCTTTGTATTTGAGTGGCCAACATTTCTTTAATGTAATATTTAAAATAATCAGGCATCTCTTATGATGCATCTCTATCTTATCTTGTTAAAGACTAAAGACATTTTCAAAACACACCCAAAATATCTTTTTGTGTAATGTTCCCACAACAATTATTTGGTGCTAGAAGTGGGATTCGAACAATTGTTCCATTGAGAAATCAGAAAGGTCTTAATAATAATAATAATTTTATTTATATAGCGCTCTTTCTCCAATAGGACTCAAGGCGCTTAGCAGATACATAGCATAATATAGTACAGAAAATAATGAAGTACAGAACAGCTTTTCATAAAATACAGAAGCATGGAGATACTAAAGGGACAATTATGGGAATGCTTGAGTAAAAAGGAAAGTCTTGAGTCTACTTTTGAAGGATTCTATAGTTGGGGCCTCTCGCACTGTCCGGGGAAGTGATTTCCATAGAGTCGGAGCCGCATGACTAAAAGCTCGACCCCCAGATGAATTACGGGAGATTCTAGGTACTGCTAAAAGTCCTTAATCTACAGATCGCAGTAATCCAGTGGGGCAGTATGGGGTCAGTAGTTGCTTCAGGTACCTTGGCCCCTGGTCATGTAGTGCTTTGAAACTCAGTAAGCCAATCTTGAAGATGATTCGCCATCTTACAGGCAGCCAGTGAAGGGAGTAGAGAATGGGTGTTATGTGGCTAGAACGGGGCTGGTCGGTTAACAGCCTGGCAGCTGTGTTTTGCACCAGCTGTAAGCGGTGCAATTCTTTTTCTGGGAGACCAAGGTAGAGGGTCTTATCTTGGATAGGGAAACAGGTATCTGATACTTAAACAGTCCAAGTTTTACAACAGTCATGTGTTTCCATCTGTAGGACAGTTTTCTCCTGTCACTGACTAATAAGCTGTTCTGGTAGCCATGTTTACAACAAATGTACAAGATACAGAGTATGGAAGAAAAAAATAACATAACCAACTTTCTCATGTGATTTACTTAAGCCCATGGGGGTCATTACGAGTTGATCGTAGCTGTGCTAAATTTAGCACAGCTATGATCATGAACTCAGACATGCAGGGGGACGCCCAGCACAGGGCTAGTCCGCCTCGCATGTCAGTCCCGCCCCCCCCCCACCCGCAGAAGTGCAAAGGCATCGCACAGCAGCGATGCCCTTGCACTTCAAGAGTAGCTCCCGGCCAGCGCAGCTTTAGCGTGCTGGCCGAGAGCTACTCATCACTCCCCTGCCCGCAGTGGCTGCGTGTGACGTCACGAAGCCACTGCAGGCCACTCCCCGCATGGTCCGGCCACGCCTGCGTTGACCGGGCTGCGCCCAGAAAACGGCAGCCAAATGCCGCCGTTTCGCCCCCTCCCGCCCATCGACTGCCTCTGCCTGTCAATCAGGCAGAGGCGATCGTAACACAGTGACGGGTGGCCATGCGCCAGTGCACTGCGGAGCCGTTGCAATTCTGACCCGATCGCTACGCTGCGAAAAACTGCAGCGTGCGATCGGGTCAGAATGACACCCCATGACTCTTCTGCTGCGGGACAACAAAGTAAACAATTTCTTCTTCCAGTGTTCCTGTGGTATAAATTGTGTTTAACATTGCTATGGTGACGTTGTTCTCTCAGATAAATGCAGAATTATTATTTGCATTGTGTTTTGAAAGCAAAAATTCTCAGCATATAAATTCATACAACTCTGCTAAACACAGTGTTTGCTTCTATTGACTGCCCCAGTTTTCTTATATTTGTCTCTGGAAATGTATTACCTGCTTTGCAGTTCATGCCCCTTTGGTCTCCTTTTGTAGAAGAAATAAAATGAGATTTGAAAGGCAGTGGCAGAAAATGAATAGGCTTCAATATCTTTTGTGGAAACTACTGTATGTTAGTATGGATAAATGACAGGGTCCTTGTGCAACTGCGAAGTTAATAATCTAGATGAACTTGCAGGTCAGAGTTTCACATTACACATTGACTTTGTGGAATGGTTCTTACTTTCTGGATATTTAGTTATTTTGGAGCCATTTCAGTGTTCTGTGTTCCATTCCATAATGGAGATTGCATTGTATGTGGGTTTTGTTTATAGATTGTCTGGGGTAACCTGCCTTTACTTTGTGGCGGCTTAATATAACTCATTGCTCTATGACACCTCCTGGACCTCCTGGTGGTGGAGTATGATATTGTGCTTCTTTCTCATATTTGAAAAAAAAAAGTATAGCCAGATATGGGAAAATATAGGGAATAATGTACAGAAACTCAAAAACAACAAACAATATTATGCCAAAAGCCTAATAATGGATCTTACTTGCATAAAACACAACATAAATCATACATAATAATATTTATATTTTTTGCATCGTTTGTAAAAAAATACTGAGAAGTTGCTGGAACGTAGAACATCAGGTGTGGTACCATACTGTCTGGACAGACCTTGATGCACCACAATTACCATATTTATTAAGCTTGGTTATTTTTTAATTTTTGGAATTCTAGAAACTCCTCTTTAATCTTAACTGGCATGGTCAGATCACGTGTGATCGCGCCACCCCACTGTGTTCCCCAGTTTGACGAGGAGATCCATTCTGCAGATGTGCATAATATAATATTTAAATATAGATATAAAAAACTTTCAACTATATTAAATAAAAAAAAAATTTTTAAACAATGTTATGGACGGGTTTGAAAGGAAAAATCATCAGTTAAGTGGTCAATAAAATTTTAACTTAGAAAGGTTAAAGAATAGGAATCGATAGTAAGATTTTCATTAGATATGCAGAATAAGGGGATATATACTGTTCAGTCGTTTAGCATTGAGCAGGGCCCTCTTCCCTCATGTGCTTATACTTTCTTACTTTAATAATCTTCAACTGCATCAACTCCAGCAGTCTTCTGCCACCTGATACTTATTCCAGTGTCATCTGCTGATGTAACTATGTTTATTTACCCTGTACTTGTCCTATACTGTCATCAACTGTAAGTTGCTGTTTGTTTGATTATTCATGTACTCTGTAATTGGGCGCTGCGGAACCCTTGTGGCGCCATATAAATAAAGGATAATAATAATAATAATAATAATAATAATAATGATAATAATAATTGAAAAATAGGGACAATTCCGAGACATGTTTTTTTTTTAATGAGAAATCTGTAAAACCTGGGACTGTGTCTGGGAATTATAGATAGTGAGAAATTATGCATTTATTAAAATAATACAAAATGATGTAACTCTTTATGTCTTTAGGATTCATCTTAAAAGATTTGGATTGCAATAGTTTTTAAAAACAATTTATTAGTTTCTTGGGTGGCAAATTCTATGTACTCTTGGAACGCTTAGTTGGAGGATTAGAGCTATTAGATGGCCATATACTGAAGGTACTGTAGTGCAGATTTGTCATAGCAGGTGACATTTACAGTCGATAATGTTAAGACAGAGAAATTCAAAGGGTTGAGCTTTAGGAATGTAATGACCCAGTTCAGATTACGGCAGTGGCAGAATTATCACCCAATACAGGAGGTGTGGAGATCACAGGGGAATTTGCACAACTTTAGAAGAGGCCCTTTTTAGGTTTTTTGACAGTAGAGTAGGGAGCATGGGTTTATCTATAGTTGGTGCAGGGTGAAGGGGGAAAATGGGTCCCTGGGTCCGAAGGGGATGGGGTGGAGGGGCACACTGCACCCATACATAAGTCTTACCTCTCTGAAGTCTATGGTTGGTTCTACTGAGATCACCAGTAATGTGGCGAGGTTGCTATTTTTCTAAAGAATTACATATACTCTGTAGAGAATTCCCAGAAACACGCACATGTGCTGTACAGTGACTGCACATAGGCCACCTTGCCTCTTAAACCACCTCTGCTTAGGGGCTAGAGCAGTGGTTCTCAAACTGTGTGCCGCTGCACCCTGGGGTGCCTCGGGGTACTTTCAGGGGTGCCCTGGGTTGGTGGTCCAGGACCAATTAAATTTATTTACGGTCAGTGTCATAGACAAAACCAGTGCTGGTGTCTTCCAGTCATAACATACTGTATGTGGACAAACACAAGTGAATCCTGTCTGTCACTACATAACTGAGCCTAAGGATGACATATAAACACAATTTACATAATGTAGTATTTATTTCTGAATTTCTCAATAAAAAACTTTTGGCCTAAGGGTGCCGAGAAAAAAATTCTGATACTCTAGGGCGCCGTGACTCAAAAAAGTTTGGGCACCACCAGGCTAGAGTGTCATTGTCAGGTCCTTAAGAAAATTTTGTTACAGCGTCTAGCGATACACTGTTCCTCCCATGGATTACAAACTACGTTCACATGGATGTTTATAGGACATTTGTAGCACTCTGTCTTTCCCACTTTAAATGCCCCACAAATGGGAATCACAGCAGCATATTAGGAATTAGGAACACAGGTGGATATAGCAATTACCACCGAAGAATACATTCACTCTGAAACCCAAAGGAATACATTCTATCTAAAGGAGAAATGGAACTTATTTATTTCTATTTGCGTTTCTGAATTTATTCTGAATACACTGATTAATCTTCCTGGCGTCTTTCTGTGTTTTTCATCAAGGCCTTTATTCATCCAGGATGAGATGGGTTTTTTCATTGCTCTTGAACATCACACAGCTCACTACTACGCTGCACAGTCCCCTGGAAACAGTGATATACAGGCTGATTCTGAGATGGGAGAAAAAAAGCAAAAACAGTAACTTTGCACCTGAAACAAACCATGTTAGAATGCACTGGGTGCAAATACATTATGGCCCTCATTCCGAGTTGTTCTCTCGCTAGCTGCTTTTAGCAGCATTGCACACGCTAAGCCGCCGCCCTCTGGGAGTGTATCTTAGCATAGCAGAATTGCGAACGAAAGATTTGCAGAATTGCGAGTAGAAATTTCTTAGCAGTTTCTGAGTAGCTCCAGACTTACTCAGCCATTGCGATCAGTTCAGTCAGTTTCGTTCCTGGTTTGACGTCACAAACACACCCAGCGTTCGCCCAGACACTCCCCCGTTTCTGCAGACACTCCCGCGTTTTTCCCAGAAACGCCAGCGTTTTTTC